>NC_069723.1:5972634-6272634 GCF_027358585.1 Pangasianodon hypophthalmus
CCTTCGTCAGAGTGCAATGGATGCTGCTGGACCCTGAAACACCTTGCAGGGAAGTGATGAGGTGTGATATATTACAATTACAGAGAGCTTAAATTTAAAATTTTTTTAAAAAACGCCGGGGGGGTTTGGGGGTGAAGGCAGTTCATCTACATGCAGCTGCAAGCACCCCAAGCAGCAGGTGAAAGCACAGGTAAGGCGTAGCTGTGCTCCAGAGAAATGTGTGATGCTACGTTGCCTTGAGGGGCATCTTTATCTAACATAAAGATGGTGGCAGATACATTTGGCCAAGTCATTCAGCACAAACACAGAACAAACTATCTAGGAGATTTGTTATTTGTTATATTTATGAGCAGTGTTATAGCACAAACACACAGAAGTGCTGTAAAAGCAGTTTTCCGGCTGTACTGTGTATTGTGGTCACTGTGTAACACACACTTTTCTTTAGTCCGTGATATCTGATTTCATGATCACCTCCAGCTCTTTTGTTAATAAGCTTCCTCCTGGTCCGTGAGTAAACAACACCCTGAGCAGACCTCAATGAGCAGCAATTAGTTCATCTTAACCCTGCATCATCACTCAAGCATGCTAATGATATTGTCTCAGCCCTGTGGAGAGCAGCTGAGTCATTTCGTCATCTAGAATAAAGCATGTCAGCAGTTTCTATTAGATCTTATGCTGTGACCAGATGTCTTGTTCATTTCCACTTTTAAGTAAAATAAATAAAAATAAATTTTAAAATAAAATGGGATTGTTTTAGATCAATACTTCTTGTAATATGTCCTTCAAGGTACCTTAGGAGATCTTAGGAATCAGTAGGTCCATGTAAGTGGACATTTTTATTTTCACTTCTAAATTAAATTGCATCCTGCTTGGTTTGTTTCAGATCCATCCGATGGTGAAATACTGCTCAGGATGATGAAGGATCTCTGAGGAACAACCTTAGTTACACTTGAAGATTGCTCGTTCTCGATCCCTTCCTCAATGGGCTCCAGCAGCCACGGTTTCTTCCACCACCATCACCACCAACAGCACCATCACCGCAGCTCCACGATGCCCAGTCCGGCTGTGCCCAGACTGATGGCTGAGCCGGGCAGCCTGCTTGGTGGCATTGCCCAAATCACTCCCACACTGTTCCTCAGTCGCGGTGCCGTAGCATCCAATCGTGGCCTGCTGCTGTCCAAGGGAATTACATGCGTAGTGAATGCCACCATTGAGCTGCCAAATTTCAACTGGCCAAATGTGGAGTACGTAAAGGTTCCACTGGCAGATGCACCACACTCACCTATAGCACTGTACTTTGACAGCATAGCAGACAAGATCCACAGTGTTGGGCAGAAGCGTGGAGCTGTGCTGGTGCACTGCGCCGCTGGTGTGAGCCGCTCAGCCTCACTCTGCCTTGCCTACCTCATGAAGTATCATGGAGTGTCACTAGCTGAAGCACACGCCTGGGTAAAGGCCCGACGGCCTGTCATTCGGCCCAATGGTGGGTTCTGGCGCCAGCTTATTGACTACGAGCGCAAACTCTTTGGCAAGACCTCAGTGAAGATGGTTCAGACGCCGTATGGGGTCATTCCCGATGTTTATGAGCGTGATCGTAGGAACCTGGCACCTTACTGGGGCCTGTAAAGAAAGCAGTGGGGGCTTTTTCAGGAGACAGAGGAAAAATGGAAGGTGAGCAGATCTGATCAGTGAACTTTGGTGATTGGTGACTCGCCCAGTATCCAGCCACAAAATGCTGCCGATGATTCCCAAGCACTGAGCCAAATGTCACTGTTGAGTGTTGAACACTGAGACAGATATCAATGCGTTTTTTTCCAGTGGTGAGAGGGAGGAAGACAGACCAAGTTGAGATTCCAGGTGACATCAGCAGAGACAGACCCTGAGCTATTCTTGATTAGGAAGATGAACTGGAAATGGGATGCTGAAGTCAAAGCCTTTAGGGTACTGTAAGAAGGCAACGCAGGTTCTTAAACTGCTCGATAGTGTGATGACTCGCCAGTCCTGCAGACATCTGTTTTTCTGAGGCAGCAATCTGTTCTTGATTACTGGTAGCGTTTTCAAGCATATTCTTGAATAGGACAGGTTACTGAAAATAACTAAAAGCCTCAATGAGTTGGAATAGGTTAAATGTTGAACTAGGGGTTTATTTAATGAACATAACCCAACTAATTAAATATTAGGCTCATTATATAAATAACATTTTGGCTACAATAACATTTTGGCTATTTATTAAAGCCATAAAGAATTTTATTCCTGAATTTTCCACTGACACATTAGGTCCAAGTTAAGATTGTTTATAGGCTACTTGTTTTTGAGTTGAGGTTTGGATTAAACCCATTTAAGTGCCCAGTCAAACCAGTCAAAACAGCTATAAGAACTCAATAATAAATGTAACAACTTCGATGATGGTGGGTTGTGTCATGTTGTGTCTTGACTGTAACAAATTTAAAAAATCACAGACCCCACTTTGACAACAGCTGCATAAACTAGAAGAACAACTAAAAAAGACCAATCTGGTTTATTAAATGATTTTGGAGAGACTAAATAAGCATCATCATGGATAAGAGAGTTTTGGGAATTGGAAAAATGGTGCTGCTAAAGAAAAGACATTTGGGAGCTGTGTTGTTGTTTTGGCATATTTCAAATAGTTCAAATAATAAAGTCTTTTTTTTCAGCTACAAATGATTCAATCCTTTGATACTTTTGCAGGTTTATTCTTAGTTTACAAATAATTCACTGTTTTTTTTCCTTATAAGCATTTCCACACACTATTTCTCATGATTATGGCTGGAGAAATGATCTGGGAGTCCTGGTCTATGTCATGAAATAATATAAAAGCTGAATAATTATGTTGAAATTAATAAAGTGTTAGAAGAAAAATAAACACATTTTGGTTTCAGCAACTTCTTTTTTTTTTTTCGGTTTTATTAATATTGTGTTTTGTTACACGTGAACAGGTTGCTGCTAATGGGCAGATGAAGATGTTAGATTGTGTGTTGTATCGATGTACATGTGCTTTCTTCCGGCACACTGCAGCAAATTTTATCTTGCATTTAGCTTACACAGTGTTTTTGCTAGTATTCTAATTATGGAAGCAGTTTCCTAAATCATACAAAACTGATTCATTATTATATAATGACTTCTTGAATTGTTTCCCAAGATATTTCCATGTTCATATCAATCCCAGTTATACTGATATTCTAGACTGCTAATTCCTAAATATTTACTGCCAGGTCTAAGATGAAATTGATCAAATTAAAAGGTTTAAGAAGAACTGATATGGAAACATTTTCAGCTATCCTTGTAGTACTAAAAAAGTATAAGCCATTCTTTATCTTATCTTTAAGAAAGCATGATGGCATACTGTTATACTGTTATAGGAAAATAGGCCCCACAGCACACCACAGCACTCTTACACTACAGCAGACAAATTTTTATTTATTAAAGAATGTTTTCCATTTATAGTTGTGCTTAATGTTGTGGAATGACTGTAAAACATGTTAGCTCCAATTATCACATACCCTATAGTATCTATAAACTGTCCTTCCCTCACCAGCCTCTCGTTTTTCTCCCTTTGTCCTGAACACTATTCAGATGACTATTCAGTGTTCAGGACAAAGGGAGAAAAAAAGAGAGGCTATCGAGTGACTAAAGACACTCGTGATCCTAAAGTACTTAAGTTAGCAAAACTTACTTTTGCTAACTTTGGTTACAAAACCAAAAAAAAAAAAAAAAAAAAGTGTATTGTGAGTGCATGTCTATTACCTTCCCAACAGAGTTTTGGACTGATGGTATTCCTAGTGAGCCAGTATCAGAATGTATTTTTGAAAGACTTCAAAGCACTTTTGTAAGTCGCTCTGGATAAGGGCGTCTGCCAAATGCCATAAATGTAAATGTAAATGAGTGACTGTTTTAAAATGACAGTCTACCAAAAACAGTAAATCTCCTCACAGAAAACGTCACTATAAACTATATGGCCAAACGTTTGAAGACACCTGACCATGTGCTTGTTGAACAACCCATTCTAGATTTAGTCTCCCTTTACTGTTATAATAACCTCCACTATTCTGGAAGGCGTTCCATGAGATTTTGGAGCGAGGCTGTGTGGATTTGTGCTCTTTCAGCCACAAGAGCATATGTGTGGGCCAGAAGGCCTGGTGTGCAGCTGGTGTTCCAGTTCTTCCCGAACGTGTTCAGTGGGGTTGAGGTCAGGGCTCTGTGCAGGCCACTCAAGTTCTTCCACTCCAACCTTCTCAAACCATGTTTTCATGGAGCTCACTTTGTGCACAGGGGTGCTGTCAGGCTGGAGCAGGTTTGGGCCTCTTCATTCCAGTGAATGGAAATTGTAATGCTACAGTTGTGTGCATCCAACTTTGTGGCAAATGTCTGGGGAAGGCCCATATACATGTGTGACGTTCAGGTGTCCACGAACCTTTGGCCATATAATGTATCAGCAATTACACTCTTTAAAAAACAAAAATAAATTTATGTGGTGCGTCTGCATATAAGTCCCTATGTACAGTGTTACTATAAACACTATAGCATTAACAAGCACATAAATATTTATTTGTGATTTACCTTGTAGCTGGCACTAATGTCTGAGTCGTGCTCTTATAGAAAATTACACAGAATGTAGAAAACACGTTCTGGCCAATCAGAATTGAGAATTCAACAGCACTGTGGTATATGCTTTGCTTATTATCATTAAAATTATCTATCCATGAAATCCATATGCCCATGCAGAAGTAAAATCATCAATATAACTCAGAACAGTAGAAATGGACAGAAAATGGGTCAATAACAATGACGTCATTAAGCAAACATCTGTGATTACTGTCACCCATGCAGTGTTGCATCTGAGGAGAAGGAAAGTGCAGACATTCAGATAAGCTCCAGCTACATAGAGAATGAAACCATCCACCACTGTCTGTATTGTTGCTATTATTTCATCCCATTACATTTGATATTTTTATAAAGATCATTTTATTTCACACAAATTGTGTTTTGTTGGAGTGGAAAATGTCTGAGAGCATACAAAGATATTCTAATAAATAACCATGGAAAGGTAGTAGCAATTATACACAGCATTTTAATAGACATTGTAATAGACATCACCACTGTCTCAAAACACCCAAAGTATTTTATGTAAATAAGCTGAATTTTGTCTAAGGTGAAGAAAGAACAAGCCATTTTTAAGACCACAACCTTTTAAAGTATCATTTCATCATTCTTCAAGATACAAAAGAGAAAAAACATCAAACATGCTGTACTGTTTCAACACTGTAGAAGGCCTTGTCTGCTTGTGATTCTTTAGGAAAGATCCCAAAAAAAAAAAAAAAAATTACAGACAATCCCACACCCTCCATTTCCAGCCATTAACATGATCAAATTCCAGCTAAATGGCAGCACAGCTCTGATGAGCATGAGCAAGAGGAAAATATCGTTCTATACTTCTATATAAATATCTAAAGGATGCATGATGTATACGTAACTTTAATATAGTCATGATCTATTGAACAAGTGTCCAATATAAATACTACAGTGTAAGTCATGGTTGTTTCACATTATGCAATTAACTAAAGATTATGTTACATTTCTGTTCATCTGACGATCACAGCTTTCTTTATTATGGATGGTTGTCAGGTCCATCTCATACAGTAGTTAAAGGTCTGACAGTTTTTTTTTCTCTACTCTCCTTCAAACAGATACAGTAAAAAAGGCAAAGACAGAAAGTTAAAGATACATATCAATAAATTATTGATTTTCTTGTTTCTTTACATCAGCAAACATACACAAAACACTGAGTACCAGAACAGGCCAAGTTGAAGAAGCAAAAGTTTTTTTTTGAAGCAATGGAAGGGAAAAAGAACAATAAATTAAGAAGAAGCAAACATTCAAAACCAGGTCAGTTGTTCCACAGCAGCAGAGGTGAAACAGAGAAATCACAGCAGGTCAGGGAGAATGAGGCCAGGAGGCTTGGGCTCTACACAGTTAATCCAGAAATTAGCGCAGCTGGCATGGTACTGGTGCCCACCGTACGTCAGTTTGAAGTTATCTGTCTCGGAGTTAAAAGCCTGTCCGCAGCAGCCGATCCAGCAGGGAAGAGAGAACAAACAGAAAGCTTTTAGGCTGGATAACAATAATCAGCATTCAACCAAGAATCAGCACTGTTCTAGCCATAATCATTGTTGTTTTGCACATCAAACAACCCGGTCAGTGTAAAAGTGTGATCTGTTCAGACTGGTGTTGGATATTACACATTAAAAGGACAATGTGAACAACCTAAGTGGGGGGGGGGGGGGGGGGGGGGGGGAATCAGCTTTAGCAGTAAATCTATGTATACTCTCCCAAATGACTTCTTAATTCCTGTTAAACTTTTATTTCCCGTCAGCTATTAGAATGCATTCTAATAATAATAAGTTTTACACACTTTTGGGACACACCCAGGCTAAGGACGGTTTTTGGTTTGGTTAGTGTATTACGCATGTATTGTGCATGGTAAATGACACTCAGCTGTGATTGCCTCCCGTGATTTAAAGGAGATACTGACTTGAACTTTACACTCACAGTGTCTATATATGGAAGCGGAAATGAGTATGCTATGAAGTTCACTCGACGAGCCCATTCAGTGCTATCTTCCTGAAAGCCCCAGCTGCTGCGGCTGCTGCGTGCGCATGCAGCTATGCAGAAGGGTTTGCGCTCCTGGTTAAATATCCATGACTCATGTGTGGTGAATCATACCCTCCTACACAGAGAGGGGCTGTAATATATTTAGGCCTATATACACACATACACTCACCAGCCACTTTAATAGGAACACCTGTATATATACAGTATGTCATGCATATACAGGTCAAGAGCTTCATTTAAGGTTCACATCAAACATCAGAATGGGGAGAAAGTGTGACCTCTGGGACTTTGATCATGGCATGCTGGCTGGTGCCAGATGGGCGGGTTTGAGTATTTCAGAAACTGCTGATCTCCTGGGATTTTCATGCACAGTCTCTAGAGTTTAGACAGAATGGTGCGAAACACATCCAGTGAGCAGTAGTTCTGTGAGCAGAAATGCCTTGTTAATGAGAGATCAGAAGAGAATGGTCAGACTGGTTCAGAGCTGACAGAAAGGCTACCGTAACTCAAATAAACACTGTTTACAACCGTGATGTGCAGAAAAGCATCTCAGCATGCACAACAAGTCAAACCGTGAGGTGGATGGGCTACAACAGCAGAAGACCACATCGGGTTCCACTCCTGTCAGCCAAGAACAGGAATCTGAGGCTACAGTGGGCACAGGTTCACCTAAAATGGATAGGTGGAGATTGGACAACTATCTAGTTGCCTAGTCATTTCCAATCTTCAGCTGTCTTTTACAAAGTTTTACAAAGTCACTGAGATCACTTTTTTTTTAAACCTATTTTGATGTGAACTTTAACTGAAGTTCTTGACCTGGATCTGCATGACTTTTTGTATTTTGCTGCTGCCATATGACTAGATGATTGGACAATTACATGAATGAGCAGGGTTACAGGTGTTCCTGTACACACACACACACACACACACACACACACACACACATTTTATTTAGCCTATTTTGACAGGCATTTTGTGTAATCACGTTATTCTCATTAAATACTAAAGCAATAACACCCAGGACTTGTGAAGAGCTGTGGTTTTTAAAGCTATAAAGGTCTGATAATCCACTGTTCATTTAATCTCTTCTTTTCTCTGTATATTCATTCAAACACATTGATAATCTGGCCGTTCAACAAGTATGAGACACTGCAATGGACATTTCCAAAACTATATAGGCTAATTTCATGGTGACATATTCCACAGCCAGTTGAAGACAGGGTAGGAGGTCCGCCGCTGGTGAAAAGGGCAACCGATTGGGACAGAGCTTCTCTAAAAGGTTAATTGTATTTAGATGCCAGGCTCAAATGGTTAGGCCTATATGTGAACAGCAAAAAAAAAAGACCATGACACAGTCCTGAGGAGGATATTTCCAGCTTGTCAAAGCCTTAAGACAAAAAAAGAAAAAAGCACGATATTTACCATTGACTTTGTGCCTGGGTCTTTTGTCAGTGCCTGAAAGTAGCATAAACATTGTCATGGATGTCTGAACCAAAGAAATCTAAAGAAAGCATCAAGATGGAGAGGAAGTTTATCACCAAGAAGCCCCAAGTGTTTGAGTGCTACAGCCCCTATTAACCTCACAGGAATAGGCAACTTGCTCACGAGGCAAAAAAATTCTCCATGTGATTTGAGTAGCTGTATGTAAATCGTACACAAATCTATGGAAATAAGTGTAAATTAATATGCTTAACATGCTGTAAAGAAACAAATGATGAACATTGTCCATGAACATGTGAAACAATTTCAACTATTTCATAATAATAATAATAATAATAATAATAATAACATCCATCCATCCATTTTCCGTACTGCTTATCCTACACAGGGTCGCAGGGAGCCTGGAGCCTATCCCAGGGAACTCGGGGCACAAGGCGGGGAACACCCTGGATGAGGCTCCAGGGCACAATCGCACACACATTCACACACTACAGACAATTTGGAAATGCCAATCAGCCTACAACACATGTCTTTGGACTGGGGGAGAAAACCGGAGTACCCGGAGGAAACCCCCGCAGCACGGGGAGAAGACGTAAACTCTGCACACACAGGGCAGAGGCGGGATTTAACCCCCAACCCTTTTTTAACCACTAAGCCACCGTGCCCGCCTAAACTTAATACCATTTTGCCAAATAAAATTTCTTACGCAAGTTCTCAACATTCTAAAGTCATATAGTGAACAAATATAACAGTAAATCACAAAGTGTTTTATTCCTCTTATACTATAGCAATTTGCCAATGATTAGATTTTATTATTAACTGATTGATTTGAGAATTCAAGAGCGTTGTGGTATAATAACATAATGCACAGGGGACAGTACTACTTGAGTCAGCTTCAGATCACTATGACAAACATGACGTGACAGTTGCTACTGTGTGTTGGTAATGCCTGGTGTACAGTTTAGATATGAGTTGCATCACACCAATTTACAAAAACACTACTGGTGTGTAAACAGGATATTTGGATTTCATACAAGGATTCAAATCATGTATTCTTGTATAATGTGTATTAACTGGGCAAATATTTGTGTACATTTTTGATGACTGGTAATATAAAAACAGTCCTTGGGTAAAGGACTCATTTTTTGGAGCCCTCTGTATATCTTATGAAGATATTCTAGCTTTTAAATGACTAAAACATCTATAGGAGATCTAACTTTCAGCTAGTTGCCCATTCCTGATCACACTGCTCATGATCCAGAGCTCCTCAGCTGAGATGCAGTGCGGCCCCGCACCCTACAGTCCCACAGAGAAGACCTCCATCCTGGACACCTTTCCCATCAAAAACACCCCTAAAGCCTAGCCAAATCTGGAGTTGTACATTTCAATTTTTCCAATGAGCAGCTTTTCAGATCACCAGTGAAAAGCAGTAAAACTATTTGATTGAACTTAGTGCTGTAAGCAGAAGTGGTTTCACCACTGATCTGATGGGGTTTCATCAGGTGTAGGTGAAAAGCATTCACTGTTGTATTACATTTTCAGCAGTGTTTTTGTGGAAAGGCGATGGATGGTTGGGATTCTTATGGTCTTCTTCAGACACTAAAGTACTATAGCAAAGAGGCTGCATCTCAGCTAATCACTACTAGCAAGATTAGCATTCATTCATTTATTCCTCCTCAGTAACTGTTATCCTTTATCCAGAGCCTATCCCAGGATAACTTGGCATGAAGTGGGAATTTAGAGTTGGCAGTCCACCCACTGCAATGTTTTCAGGAGATGGGAGGAAAACAGAGAACCCGGAGGAAACCCACATGGATATAAGGAGAACGTTCAAAACTCTGCACAGACAGTAACCCGAGCCCAGGATTGAACCAGGGACCCAGGAGCTGTGAGGAGGCAACTCTACCAGCTGTATCATTGTGCCACCGCCCTTTAAATCAGCTGCTCCCTTTTGGAAACATCACCCCCCTACCAAACTGAGGTGCCAAAATGACTTGTCGCCATCATCTGCCTCTCTAGAGTTCTTTACAATAGCATGCATAACAGAACAGCAGCCTCACAGATCTTCAGCAAAGCTGTGTACTGGAAATGAACAGCCAGAGCTAAGGGAATGTGTATCCTGCAATAAGTAGTTTTCAAGCTACAGAGTTTCCATCTAACTGCTATAGACAGGGGTCATTTTGGCACCACAATCTAGGAGCACCAGCTTCCCAAATGCACCAAAACAAAGATCAGTGTGTCATACTTTTTTAAACAGACGTCCAAATGTGTTCTCCTCCTTCTTCTACAAAATAACCAAAGGCAAAGCAGCGGTCAGTCTCAGACCTTTTGTGATCAAAGTGGTGTTAAGTTGAATTTTGGTCATTTTTCTGTTGTGCTTGCAGAAGAAACATGGTGAAGGTAACAAGAATCAGAACAGCAATACATGGATATATGTGGCCTGGTATGACTGTGTATGCTATGCAGACCTTGCTGCGCGAATCCACATTGAGCAGACACACTCCACAGGCCAGCTCCTTTGCATTCTTGATGCCATGCCTCAGGATACAGGAGGAGAAGTCCAGAGAGCTCTCATCAGGCTGGAAAACACACACAGACAGAATGAATGCCTATGCTCCATAAAGAGTTTTTAGACTCCTCTAAGCATCAGATCGCAGTGGAATTACAGCAGCTCATCCAGCCTGCTGATCAATACACCTGCACAAAAAAAGCAAAAAGCCTCAGACAGACAAGGTGCTTTTGGATTGCATGAAAAGAGAATTCAGATACTGCCTTCCAACTCCCACTCGCTCTTGCCCAGAGCTCGCTCGCTTACACAGACACACACAGACACCTCAAATATTATCATCTGCCATTTGAAAAGCAATATTCTCCCGGGGGCGAACCTCAGACTGAGCACAAACCCATCTCTACACTTTTTGTTCGCTCTCTCTACGCAGCACTGACCAGCAGTCTGCTTCACACCACCCCAGAGCACAGAAAATCTCACTAGAAAACATCTTGAAAATTGTGTCGAATGACGTTCCACCTGACTGAAAAATGAGATTTGTGTCAAATAGTTACAGTGTGCATGAAGTGTTTCATTCTGATGGTGGAATTACTCACTGAGAGGTTGGCCAGAGACATGAAGCCCATGAGGTTGTTCCAAACACGGCTGATGTCTTTCAGCAGCTCCTGCAGTTTCTCTGAGCACACGGCCGTGGCCTTGATGCCCAGCTCCACTCGCCTGGCCACACGATACACCTCCACCACGCCTAACACACACACACACACACACACACACACACACACACACACACACACACACACACACACACACACAGTCTACTGATAATACTGTCAGAGTCACAGCTGCTGTAACAGTGGATATTAATGCACAAGAAAGGTGAGATGGGTCTAAAATAACTAAACTGTCAGTTGTACAGTCTGCGCTGGGAAAACATATCAAAGTGCTTCAGCACTGTGTTTTAGCGATAATGAAGCATTCAGAGCTTAATAAAAGCCCAGTAGAAGCCTGATACTGGGAGAAATTTGAAACTCTACTCTGGCACATACGCAAATGGACGGTGAGGTTCATTTCTAGTAAAGCAAATGTGTAGGTCACAGTTAAAAGAGGATTGGAGTAAAGACATGTTATATAAGGGATAAAATACAGTGAGGTGTGATGTTATACGAAAATAATCAACAACATGGTAGTGTGATATGGCTCCAACAAGATGTTTTGGTGCATTTGACTAGACGCTGTAACTCAGAATTCCCAAACCCCGACCAGGAAAATCCTAACTCTGGATGGTCTTCTCAACTCCAAGCTCCAACAAGTTTAGCAATTGATGTCAAGTCAACATGGCTGCCCACAGCATCAGCAGTAAACATAAAAAAAAGTTAGCACTTCTTACCTTTATGGTCTTTATACAAGTATTTACTTTAGATCAATCAACAGACATATTAGCTTTTTAAATCTATAACACTGACTATACAGAACGCCATGGTGGCATCCATGTTTTTTCCCACATTGTAGCTTGAATGCAATGATGTAATTCCGAGCTTTCCATTTCCACAGCATATCACACCACCCTGGAGTAGATTATTTTCCTACAACAGCATGTCCGGATTAGTTTAATTCCTCTTATACAACAGCAATAATTACTTATTATTTATTAAAGATCAACATCATGTACTTTTTACCCGTTTAAAGTTACATTTTATATTGCGGAATGTCTGCGAAACAAGTTAGTACAAAACCTGTTATCACTTTCATTAACAATAAACAGTGCAAAGTTGTCACCCTTAAAACTTTCCTGTGGCTGAAAACGTAACTTTTTCCTCAAAGCCCTAATGTGGAGTCTCCTTCCATAAATGGTAAATAAATGTTCTCCTTACAGAAAGTTTCACCATAGCAACCGTTACATACGTTTCTTTGCTAAATAACAATGTTTTGGAATTAGTTGTTACTATAGAAACAATAACATATTAAAAAACCTGTAATTTGACTTGCGGCTGACACTATTATCAGAGCTGCTGTGAAAGAAAATTAATCAACTCCTTTTGACCAATCAGAATGAGGAATTCAACAGTGCTGTGATATAATGGATATTAATCTACCTAGTAGGTACTCCATGCCTTGCGCTGACTGGATGACCTCAGTACACACGGTGGAACTGCTGATACCATTGAGGGTGTTGTTGGCTGTGGAGATCACCTGCAGAGTGAAAGAGAGAAGAAGCAGGGGGAGATAGACATATAATACAAAGATATTGAGAGAATGAAAAGTAGCACAGAGAGAGAGAGAGAGGTAAACAGAGATTGATGAACTGAATCCTATATCCAATATATCTGGGCTTTTTTTCCTGACACAGATCCCTTGCAATGTAATACCACAGCTCAGATTAATTCTATGTATATAATGCAACAACTCAAATACTAACCTTATTAGGCAAATGTATACCATCAAATTTATTTATTGGGAACATTACAGTTATTTATTCCTGAACTTTCAAGTCTCAGAATTGTACACTGTACAAAGCTGACAAACCCTGAAGAGGAGTAATGCATAATCCCACTGCTGGGAAGGGAAGAGTACAGTAAAGAATATTTTCGATATAGTCCTTTCACAAATCACTTGTGTAAAATCAGGTTGAGACCAGAGCACCAACCGAAACATTACTAATGTGGGATGGGGGAAGGGGCAGGGTTTCAAAACACCTACGCAACTGTCAATCTTTCATATGTCGACTGAACTATCTGTCATTTTTATTGGAGGGTGAGGGATGTGGGGGGAGAAGACTGTTGGCATATTTTTAAGTGCTAACTCATAGCAGCGTGCGCCAGTGTTAAAATGTGGAGCTCCTACCCAAAATGTCAAGACTTTTTTATATCAAAATGTTCTGTAGCAGTATTTCTTTTATGAAAACGGCAATCAGGTTCAAGCTGACCTCATTTTTACCTACTCTAACATACTGTACTCAGGAAATTAACAACTTATTGTAAGTGACCATTTATCTAGGTTTTAAACTACTGTAACTAATAGACACACCAGCTGTAATGTCATTGTAATGTGAAGAGTTTCTGGAAATTTTGGAAAGTGTTGTATAGCAAATTCTCACTTTGTGTTTTATTAAAGTTATTCAGTAATTCTAAGTCATTACAAACCCTAATGGCCAAAAGTTTGTGTCCCCGCCACTCTTCTGGGAAGGCTTCTGTCTCGATTTTGGAGCGTGGCTGTGGGGATTTGTGCTCATTCAGCCACAGGAGCATTAGTGATATCAGGCACTGATGTTGGGTGAGGAGGCCTGGGTCCAAGTCAGTGTTCAAGTTCATCCCAAACGTGTTCTGTGAGGTTGAGCTCTGTGCAGGCGACTCGAGTTCTTCCACTCCAACCTTGGCAAACCATGGTGTGTGTCAATCAGCCCCGAGCCCCTAGGTCGTGAATCAGTATATCATGTACAGAAGTTCGGGCACTGGTAAGGTCCCTGGCTCACTACACCCTGGGACACTGATGACTCAATTTCCGGTGACATGACTACATACTCGCGCTATAAAACTTCCACTGGCATTTATCAACCGAAAAGGACTGATATCTTTCTGACATTATATGTCATATAAATTTGTTAGTTTAATGACACGTTTCCATTATGGTACTTCAGGCAGGATTGTAGGCTAGCTAGTGGACTTTTTTTTAAATCATTAAACACTTAAGTCATTAGACTCAAACAAACTGTACATAGAATGTCAAATAAAGTTCAAAATCGCTAAGTAAATCGCTAAGTAAATCATTTGGGAGCTACAGCAACGATAACAAGCAACTTACATTTGTAGAGAAGTTGGCTGAGTTTGTCCACCATTTTCTTTTCGAGCTGAGAGGCTTCAGAAAACGAAGTCATTTCCAGTAAGGGAACAAAGTGCGCATCGAAGATCCTTGGTTTTGTGGTGCATTGTGGGATTTTTTTTAGGGAGCGAACGTTCCAGTGCACTGGCAGGTTTTTGTGATTGAGACAGCCCTTAAAATGGCTGACTGCCTGATCAGTGCCCTGACTACAGAACTAGAGAGCTGACTGAGACGCACCATATGTCATCATGGAGCTCACTTTGTACAGAGGTGCATTGTCATGCTGGAAAATGTCTGGGCCCCTTAGTCTCAGTGAAGGGAAATTGTAATGCTACAACATACAAGGTCATCCTATGCAATTGTGTGCTTCAAACTTTGTGGCAACAGTTTGGGGAAGAACCACATACGGGTGTGCTGGTCAGGTGTCCACAAACTTTTGGCCATATAATGTATATGTACCAATTCATGTTTTCCACCACATCCGGTTTTCTTTTTTCCCCCAGCAGAATTAAAGCTTGAGATAAAGCCTGAGAAGTTTATCAAGCTAACATGCTTCACATCAGCAAAACACTATTTAGGCCATAAACATAAAACATGTATAGTGTTACTAATGTAGGCTGAGGAGCTTTTGGATCTTTCGATGATTCTGATTATTACTGGACAGTGGACAGTGAAGAACTTTTCTTGAAATATCCTAGGTCGTAAGGAGCTGGGACCAGAGCACAGGGTCTAAATAATGACTACAGCAACTTTAAAACTAGCTGATACTGATGACCATCATGCCGTTAAATAAATAGAGATCCCTCTACGCAGCTGACCCCAGATAATTAGCAGAACCTGCACTATATGTGTGAGGTTTGTGTTTTGACCTGTTTAGGTACGGGTGCAGTGTTACCTGAAGAGCACTCTCCAAGCACCTCTGCCATTCATACGCATAGCGCTCACTCTCCTAAAATCGTCACGACAGAAAAGAGCAATTGTAAGAGAGTGAGAGAGAAAATTAAAACTTATTCAGGTGATTGTCAGAACATAGTTAAGTTCAGTATTCCAGATAGAAACAGTGCATCTGTCTGACTGGAAAGAGGGACAGAGAGAGACGAGCAGCTCTGACCTCCACCTCTCCTGTTAAGTCTTTGTACTTGTCCCGGATGACCGGCAGCGCCGGTTTCTCACTCAAGGTGTTGGAGCGATCGCGGAACTGCTGCTCAGGAGCAGAAGGTGTGGAGCAGATCTCCTTCTCCCCTAGACTGTGGCTGCGCTTATGGGACCCTGCAAACACACGCACACACACGTGCACATACACATACACACACACCCCCGACTTATTAATGATGTTTCAATTATTGTTTTCCACCACGTTTCATTTATTATTTGGGTCTCGGTGTTTATCCTCTTCTTTAATTGCAACTTTCTGCTCTAAAATGTTGTTACTAATTCATCCAGGACAAGGACAGCAACCACAATTACCTCATTTGCAATAAATGATAATTATGTAGTGAAGCAGCATGCCAGTGGTGTAGGTATAAATTATTCAGCAGATTTCACACAGAGACGTGCAGTGCAGGCACTGAAACACACACACACGCGCGCGCGAACGCAGACACACAAACAGAGCACAAACAGGCGTGCACACACACACGCAGCACAAACAGGCGTGCACACACACACGCAGCACAAACAGGCGTGCACACACACACGCAGCACAAACAGGCGTGCACACACACACGCAGCACAAACAGGCGTGCACACACACACACGCAGCACAAACAGGCGTGCACACACACACACGCAGCACAAACAGGCGTGCACACACACACACGCAGCACAAACAGGCGTGCACACACACACGCAGCACAAACAGGCGTGCACACACACACGCAGCACAAACAGGCGTGCACACACACACGCAGCACAAACAGGCGTGCACACACACACACGCAGCACAAACAGGCGTGCACACGCAGCACACAGAGACACACACAGAGACACACACAGAGACACACACAGAGACACACACAGAGACACACACAGAGACACACACAGAGACACACACAGAGACACACACAGAGACACAGTGGGAAGAGAAGGACATAGGGTATGCTAGCACATTGGTTACACTGAGACAAGTAGTCACACTCCCAAAAGATACACATCAGTCTTCAGGTGACCGTCACATCACTCTAATCTATTGCAGCACAGGACACACTCATCAGATTAACTCTCAAAAAGAGGACAGGGAAAACAACAAGGTTTCATTGCAACAAATTACATTTATGTTGAGGAGGGGGTGAATGAGAAGCGAATAAGCTTTTATCACTTTGAGGAAGCAACAATAAATTACAGCAGATTAATGAACGAGTAGGCTGTTAATGTTTGCTCATGGCTTTTTTATTCCTCTGTCTCTGATAAACTTGTCAGGATCCTCAGTCACAATACTGCCATCTGTTGTTAGCTAGAATAACTAATGGAGCCACTGACTGCAGCTGTGGATCCTCTACATCGCAGCCTCATCAGGCCCAGTATGCCACAGAGGAAACCGACTTGGTTCTTGTGAAGATTATTAACACTTGTACTGCAAAGACCAGGCATATGTAACAGATCCTTAAATCTTAGCCATCTTCTTATTCACATATCCTATTAGTCAATTTTAATGTTTAAAATGTCCTTTGCTTTTATGTTACATCATATTACATCTTACAGCAAAAAAAAAAAAAAAAAAAACTATCTGCTTCTTCAGTCCACATTTTCTATCCCCCAATTTTCCCCCACACCAGTATGACTCACTCACCTTGCACAGACAAATCAAATGTGGCGAGCTCATTCTTGATCATCTCCTCACTGGATTTTGCTTTCGGCTGAGCACTAGCCTTGAGGAAGTCAGATTTGCCAAACTTAGGCTTGTCAGCCTGGAAAGCACCAAAGTCGTCTGGCGCCTCAGGATGAGTGGCCTCAAGACCTGTATCAGCTGCATCTGATTTTTCTGAAACAGTGCTGGCGAAGTCACCAAAATCATCATCCTCTTCCTCTCTATGTGCATGCTGGGCAGAGCTGAAATCTGCAAAGTCAGCAAACCCTGCATCTTCAATGGGGAAGGTGGTGACTTTTGCAAGAGTGGTGTGTGTGATGTTCTCTGAGCTTCCAAATGACGTCTCCTTCTTGTGAAGCATGGATGAGGAGGGCAGTCCAGACACAGGAACTCCCTGGGCTTTCGTGCCCTGACCAGACGGGGCTTCGTCTTTGTCGGACCAATCGCAGCTGGTCAGGCCGCTGATGCCAGAGTTCCCGAAAGGATCAAACTTGAGATCGTCAACCTCTGAAAGAGAGCAGAAACCTGTGTGGTTCCAGATCATAAATCTAAACCGTCAAACCAAACCAAAGACACACTTATCCTTAAATCAGAAATTAAAATGATTTGTTGGATTATTTGGGCCTGGCTTCATGTTGTTTTACTCTGATAAACTCAGGAAGGACATACTTACATACTATAATCTTAAATATTAATAATTAAACACAGACTTGCTTCACTACTTACTTGTTCTGTATATGAAAAGTGAACATGAGTCCTTCTGCAATTAAACCTGTCCAATGCCTTTTGATTAAACACTTCATTTGTTTAATACTGCATGTTAAACACTTACTGAGCTAAACTAAATTCTTGAATTTAAACAGGAGAATGTATGTGAATAATTTTATCTATTTTATCTATCTTATCTATCTATCTCTCTCATATATATATATATATATATATATATATATATATATATATATATATATATATATATATATATATATATATACACACATACACACACACATACACACACATATACATATATATAACTAATAATGACCTCAGAAATCCTGTCAGAAATAGTTAACATCAGATAAACACTTGGGGGACACTTTATCAGGTACACCTACCATATAGATGTTGGTCTTTGCAGGTTTGCAGTTACTGACTGTATCAAAGTGTCAGCTTATTTCTACCCTGTCCCCCACTGGAAGAATGACCACCATTTTCAGCACAGCCACAACACTGACATGGCAGTGTGTGTGATCCTGGTAAAAGTGCATCAGACTTCGCAGTTGTGCAGGGATTTTAACTTCAGTGTCACTACTGTGTTGAGAAACAGTCCACCAAGCAGCCAGTGGTCATAAACATGGATGAATTGCAAAGGCAGGTGCATGAAGTGCACTCACTCTTAACTGCACACCTACAAAGTGATCAACAAGGTAGGTGTGTCTCATAAACTGGTCAGTAACTGAACACAGTGTTAAAACCCAGCAACACTGTTGTGTCTGATACAGTCACACCAGCAGCACCACATGGCCATGTCAGTGTCACTGATGTCCTGAGAATCATCCACCAACCAAATATTATTTATTCAGCAGTGGTCTCTTACCATTTATAGATCAGATTCATGCCCGTTTGGACTATAATAACAGAAACAAACACATGCAGGATAGTAAAAAGAGGATTCTCCAATCTCCAGGATTCAAGATTCAGGTGCATGTTGTTCCACTCAGCTTAAAGTCTTCATCTGGGTGTGTCTGGGGATTGCCGCTTTTCAAGCATTTGAAAATTCATGCTAATTTGAACATTTCTTACATACTGCAAGTGGAAAATCTTTTTTCATCCTAGTTGTAAGCTAGTTGAAAATGAGATGCAGGTCATAAATGAGGCCTAGCCAAATGTCTTATGTGACCTTTTTCCTCATTTTTAGTGTAACTGGTGAGTTAGTTTAGTTGACTGGGGTTTTCTACAAAATAAGGAGTTCTGGGACAGCATGTGCAGTTCATGCGAGGGATGAGTGAATCTTGTGACCTAAACAACAATGTTAAAATGTCACTGTCACTAAGGCAGTGTCACTATGTTAAAAGATCCATAATGTATAGGCAGCATGTTTCAGTATTCAGAAAGAAAACTCTTATAACTGAATACAGAGTACAGTGCTGACAATGTTGCATGTGACAAAAAAGACAGCACTGACTCTGCAGTTACCACCCAAGTTTGTTGTATGGACATTTCAGCCTTTTTTTTTTTTTTTAAATAAATGTAAAATATGTAAGGAATAAAATGAATAAAAAGCACAGAAGAAGAATCTCCCCTGATGGAAACCATGACGGAACAGCAAAGCGCTGACACTGGAGATAGACTCCAGAAACATAAAAATCTCCTTACAGAAAGCTTCACCATATCAGTCATTACACATTGTATTAAATAACATCATTTTAATCAGTTTACTATCAGGCTGAGATACACAAGCCACTGTGTACGTTGTTATAAACTAATCACATAATAGAAGAAGCACATTAAACCTGTGATTTGCCTTGCAGCTGCCACTACTGTTGGAGCTGCTGTTATAGAAAATTAATCTGATGATTTTCTTCCCAATCAGAATTGAGAATTCAAAAGCACTGTTGACTAACTAAAGTTAAAGTTATCAATCTTTACTGCCGTGAAGGTACTGATGTGCCTTGGAGCTTTTCAGCTTCTTTCCATTGTTAGCTAAATAGTCAGTAAGATAGCTAAAATATTTTTGCATGTGTTAACACTCTTTCATGTGTTAATTATCCCAGTGTTCAGTGGCTAGCTTACGTAAGACAAGGTCATATAATGTTTTTGTTCCCACATTTGTCATTTTAAATTTCATTAATATTTAGCAGAATGTTTGTTTCCACTTCACCAGATGTTCTGCACATATCTTGCACACCATGAAATTTGGGAATATTGTGGATTATACTGTTGAGTATATCTTCATGTAAGTTCATGTCATTAGTCTATCAGTCCATGTTTATGCATCCATGCTTACTACAAATACACTGATCATTTTCCTAATCATGACTTTTTGCTTAATTATAATCAGTCGTATTCATTTTATTATAACCAAAATATGTTTTTGCTTGTCTATTTTGCCACATTTTTTGTTTCTAAAGAAACAACCAAAACATGCTCTGCATACAGTTCTGTCTGACACGACTGCTTGCATAAACCATTTGTGAAATTGACAAGGAACTTGCGCAGTGTGCTTGTTGCTTGCATGGCTAAATCTACTTTGGGCAGCAAGAGGAAGAAAGAAGGAAAGAGGAGAAGTAAGAACGGCACGCATTTCCGCTACACCAGCATTCATATTTATTACGACAACATTGGCAGAGAGAGAAAGATAGATCACAAAAAGGTCTGTTACAAGAGCTTTGCCAAACACTTAAAAGGTCTCTTTTTTCTTTCATTATGAGACTACAAAGGCATGCAGAGTTGGGTGAAAATGGGAAAAAAAGCAAGAATGTTAAAAGAGAGAATCCCAAAACCAGAACTGAGAAGGCACATTCACAGACTAAAATGTTATTGTAGGTCAAAGACACATTCTAGTTGTGCTGAAAAAGGAGAAAGCAAGAGAGAAATAGATTCATACAGAACATTTACTAAGCAAAGATAAAAGGTTAATCAAAGTACAAGTTCTTTGCAGTTATTCACCCTTTGAGGAACTGAAAGCATCATTCAAATTTTTCCCACAAGAACTTTCAGGAATCCTGACATTAAGTCTGGTATGCATTCACTGAAACACTCTCTACTTGTATTCTTATCACTTGCCACTGAATTGCTTTTAATCAAAGCAAACAATCGGACTGGAATTTGTTGTGCAACATAGTGTAGATAATATTCTTGCTGCCAGGTACTCAAAGGGTTAAAAGTAAACAAAGAGGACTAGCCTATCAGAGCATTAGGCTGTTTGAGTGACAGGTGCAGAACTAAGATAACAGAGACAGTATCCTTTTTCTCTCGCCACCTGTATGTTCAGAGCTCCTGTGCACATGCTCTTAGCAGGACCACCACAAGAGGTCAAAAATAAATAAATAAATAAATAAATAAATAAAAAATAAAATAAATAAATAAATAAGCGGGACCTTATTTCATCCCTGGCATAATGCAGAAAATGAACATCACATCAGCATATAAAACACTGTGCAGAAATACTGATAAGCAATCTAACATATACAAACACAATCTGGAGTATCAATCGAATCTATCTATTTTGAAAATAAATAAGAGTATATATTCCTGTAATAAAAATACATTATTAATTGAACATGTGTACATTTACTTGTCCATAAACAGTACCCATTTCCACAGGTATGTCTAGAATCCTAGCAATATTCTTACTGCTTTCTTGTCAATTTCACAAATTGCAAAGGCAGGCACAAATTGTGGCAAACAAAAGCAAGGTATGATGAGAAGTAATACGGTGTGCCCTGTGAGAACCACTGGAGGCTCAGTTACACTGCAATGAACTCAGAGTAATGTCACATACAAACTGAGCAAACATGTTTTGGGGCTCTGCCTTTAAACAGAGATACTGGGAAAAGAGATACTGTCTCGTCAAAGGATAGCAAGACATCCAGAGCTTAGTGCAGATAAAATAAGTACTGACCAGAAGGTAGTGAGTTCAAACCCCAAGACCTACAAGCAGTGTGTCTTATTCTGTCTCACTTGCTTTTGATGCCAAGCAACTAACATCAGCCAAATGAACCAATGCAAATGCTTATGCCTGAGCTCTGGAATTGCTCATTACCCAGACTAGAGGCATCTGTACCAGGAATACAAAAGTTTTCATAAATAAATAAATAATCATTTGACCAAGTTTCATAGAACACTGTCGAGCTCAATGATGTATGAAGCTCTAGGTTTAGGGATTTTGGAGCACAGAATTTATGTGGCTCCTCTTACAGGGACTGACCAGCCTACTGGAGTGATATAAAAAAAAAAAAGGAATTTAACACTAGCAGGCTGTGACAATAAGGCAATGGGACATTCAGCTGATTTACTTGTAGCCCCTTTCCAGTGGGCTCAGAAAAGTTGTATCTAGACTCTATCCTCAGCATTACTGGGTTGATATCGTGGCTGAGTTATCGGTTTATGGAATGATGCCTTGCATGAAAACTAGACAAGATGAGCTGTAGAGCCGTAGATGAGATGCCGTTTAAATAATGATGATTGATACGCGAGAAGGAAATGAACAAAATGAGAGAAGTCTTATTAAAGCCTATTTGAATTCAGGTGATGGTGCCCTCAGTGGACTAAAGCCTTGAAGAAAAGCTCATTGCCAAGAAGTGGCAGCAACATTTCAGAAAAATATGCTGGCAGATGCTAACCAAAAGCATTTTAAATACATCAACAAATAATTTAAGTCTGCTACACAACATAATGCTTTATGTTCAACCTGCAACAATAATGTCTTCCCTTTTGCCAGATCAGATGTGATTCCCAATTACAGGTTACTTGTAAATGCCCTTAAGCAGAAAAATGGCTTTGGGATAATAGTGATTACATTTCAGGGCTGGTTTATATTAAAGTGGAGTTGGTAATAAACCATGGTTTAAAAAGTGTTTTTAAAAAAAATAAAAATTAAAATATAAATAAATAAATAAATAAATAACTTTTAAACCAATCTGCCAACACCAGTGATCAACAACCAAACTGTTTTTGCAGTACTGGATTAGTATTTTATGCTATTTGCTATTAAATAATAATTGTTTAACAGTGATGTTTTTATAGTTTTTTGTTTACTTGATTTCATTTTACATTTTCAGCAGCAATAAAATGCAATATAAATACGTTATTTACGAGTTAAAAATTAATTTAAAAAAAAAAAAACTGCACTTTTTCTAATTTATTTTTGGCCAGGCCTATAGAAAGGTTTTGTATTTTAGTACATTACCACCAGGAAGTGATCATCTTTTAATATGAACAATTAAGAAAAATATTACAAATATTTTGCCAAAAGTTTTAAATCCTGTTATGGAGCACAAGGCCATGTTTTTGAGATGATGAAAGTAGTGGGCATCATGGTATATATTTTCTGTGAGTCTGAGTTCACTACCAATATGGAACCAAAGAAGGAAAATTTCTTGTTTTTTTTAAGCCCTGAACCCCTTCACTAGGAGGAGAAGAGATATGTAAATCTGAAGTGTCCTGTGACACTCAGGATAATAATGATTAGTATAGGAAAGTGACTTCTTAGTCCAATAAAACAGTGTGTACACACAGCTCCTGATCTACATAGTGCAGTCTTATCTGGAAAGGGCCGGTGTGGCTGCAGGTTTTCATTCCAACCAAGCAGAAGCCACAACTGAGTCTACTGAAAGCCAAGTTCTGTCACAAACATTACAGCTTTGGAGAAAAACTGGGGTTGTGACACCTTAAGTGAAGCTGCAGAACAGAGGACCAGTCACCTGATTCATTGTACCCAATGATGTTAGAGGATAGAGACAGATTATGCCTATTACTACACTTTCCAATTAGATTTCCAAAGTAGAGACCCCACTGCCACTTCAGCCTAAGACCAAGATTAATCTACATCTAGAAAACCAGAAAATACTGCCAGTCACTAATACTGATAATCTTCAAATAGAAGCTCAGGCTTATCAAAAATGTTAAAAATAAATTAATCTGGAATTATAAGTAAATAAATACTGTGTAAATGGAAGGTGATGAATGAAATAAGATGAAAAGGCATGTGCCAAGCTTTCGATACGTCAGAAACATTTAGCCGCTCAAATCTAAGTACTACTTCTCTCTATACTGCTGGAGATCTGACTGTAAGAAGGCCATAAAAAGGCCTGACTGGAGTGTGGAGTGTGTATTTGTATGTGTACGTGTGTGTCTCACCACAGCAAGCGTACTAATTCCTCACCTGCGGCAGGGGGCTGATGGGAGCTCAGGCCTGGCAGGTCCAGTGAACTGTCAGATGCACCATGCTTTAGCTCTCCAGCCACATCTGATAACTTCATGTCCAGCTGCACAGAGAGTGCGTCCTCCGAGTCATCTTTTCCCACGCTGCTGCCTCCAATAGATGGCAGGTCCAATGACTTAACCGAAGCAGAGTCCTCTTTGGCCTGTTTGAAGGCAGCCATCTTGTCTACCAAGCTCTTCTCTTGGAATTTGGATGACTGAAAGTCAGCAAAGTCATCACTCTCCTTGCTGCTCTCATTTGGCTGCTTCCCAGGGTTACCAAATGACAGGAAGTCGGCAAAGTCATCCTGTACCACTGCTCCTCCTCCCCCGGATCCTCTCTGAGCTGAGGCAGCTGCCTCAGAGGCAGAAGATGAGGAAGAGGAGGAGCCAAACAGTGCAAAGTCACCAAAGTCGTCTGGTTTGGGGCCTGTGGAAGGAAGGAGCAGTGAGGGCACCGCAGAGGAAGAAGAGGAGGAATTGGAAAAAGAGGTGGCTTTAGAGTCAACAGTGGAAGGAGGAACTATGGAGGAAAAGAGGTCCAGGTCTGACATGTTTAGAGGGTTTTTAGGCTGTGCCAGAGATGCTGGATGGGTCTGAGATTGTGAAAGAGAATGAGAGGGGCCGAAAGGAATTGGAAAAGAAGTGGGTTGGAATGTCTTGGCCTGGTCTGGAGGGTCTAGTGGAGAAGTGCTGTTGGCCGTTTTAAAGTCGGTGAAGCCGTCATCGGCACCAACGGACTTGAAATCTGCAAAACCTTCCCCTGAAGAGGGAAAAAAATAGGAAGAAAACAATTAAAAGAGCAGTGTGACACAGCATTTCATAGTGGCTGCAGCACTAGACTGGCACAATATGGAGCCAGCATTCAAGCCACCCTTGACCTGATTTATTTTTAATTTCACAATCCTACAAAGAAAAAAGCAGTTTAGTTTCAGCTCTGAGGCACATCAAACACTCCAGTTGAATTTTAAATTCACTCAGTGAGTCACTCCGTGCATGAGGAGACTCATAGCGAAGAGAGAAAAGACACAAAAGAGCACCATAAAACAGAAGCACCTCAAGCCACTCACATATGCAAACACTACATGCACTAAGATGGTGATTCAGGACATTAGGAGGTTATGCCTCACAGAGATGTGGCTCTCTGTAGAAGCATGTGATCTCCATTTGTGTGGTGTTTCACACACCACATTCTGCTCTCACAATTAAAAATAGAACTTCTTAATGTATTGGCAAGTTTAATTCAATTGCTAGAATGGGGCAGAGATAGAGTGGCTCCATCAAAGCTACAAAACATACTCAGTGTGAAGAAACAGGAAGCAGGAAAAAGCACTGCTGAATATAGTTTTGTGGAAAAGAGGCCAACACCACTGTTAACTTACTGGAGCTCTCAGAGTTGCTCCCATTGGATTCTGTTCTAGTAAGATAGGGACACACATATACCTGCATGAATGTACGTAACTTTACGTGGAAATAGAATCACATTTAGGCTGACTTGAAGCCAGAACTGCTTTAACACATGGGAACAATAACAATAATCCAATATGGCCCATATTTATCAAAATCATTGATGTACTGATACACTGCCTGTCCAAAAAAAAAAAAAAAGTCGCACAATCTAATATTTTGTTGCACTGCACTTAGCTTTGATTACGGCACGCATTCGTCCTTATGAAACTTCACAACATTTATTGCATTAATAGTTGCATTAATTTTTGGCTGAGATCTTGCATTGAGGACAGGAGAGTCTAACCACTCCGTAAAGTCTTCTCCAGCACATCCCAAAGACTTTCAATGGGGTTAAGGTCAGGACTCTGTGGTGGCCAATTCATGTGTGAAAATGATTCCTCATGCTCCCTGAACGACTCTTTCACAAGTTAAGCCTGATGAATCTTAGCATTTTCATCCTGGAATATGCCTGTGCAGTCAGGGAAGAAAAAGTCCATTGACGGGATAACCTGGTCATTCAGTACATTCAGGTGCTCAGCTGACTTCATTTTATTGCCGCACAATGAGGCTGATAGACCTGACCAGCTGATGCAACCCCAGATCATAACACTGCCTCCAGAGGCTTGTACAGTAGGCACTATGCATGACGGGTGAATCACTTCATGCAGTTCCCTTCTTACCCTGACATGCCCATTGCTTTGGAATAGAGTAAATCTGATTTTATCAGACCACAGGACCTTTTTCCATTGTTCCACAGTCCAGTCTTTACGCTCCAGAGAAAATTGAAGTAATTTTTTCAGATTAGCCTCACTAACAAATGGCTATCTTGTAGCCACACAGCTGTTTAATCCCAAACCTGTAAGTTCTCATCACATTGTGCGTGTGGAAATGCTCTTACTTTCACTATTAAACATAGCCATGAGTTCTCCTGTCGATTTTTTTACGAAGTGACATCACCAAGCGTTTTAAAGATCTCCGATCACATTCATTCAAGATTTTTTTCCGACTACATTTCTGCTGTAAAGTTGATGGTTCACCACTATCCTTCCAGGCTTTAATAATGCACTGAACATTTCATAACCCAGTTCCAGTGATTTCAGAAATCTCCTTAGTTGTTTTCTTTGCTTGATGCAGGCCAACAATTTTCCCCTTCAGTAACATCTTTTCCACGACCACGGGATACATAATCTGCCATGGTTGTTTAAGAAATGAGAAGCTACACACTGCATCAGTTAAGGTTAAAAGAATTGTTACCAGCTGAAACACATTAATCACAGCAGTAATGATCCAATCATAGGCTCTTAAGTATTTGCTTATTTAAACCCAAACGACGACCTTTTTTTTGGCCAGTCAGTGTATAAAATCACTGTTGTTTACATGCAAGGATTTTGTCAGTCCATATAAATTCATTTCAACTCAAATTCCCAATAAACTGTTTATATGCATGTTACTTCAGTAATCTAATCGAAGTTATGGAGCAGGGTTTAGTGCCAACTTTACCATAACAAAATGGAGTGTGTGAGTCCAGTCAGAGAGCTCTGCTTTTTAATTGCATTGTTATCGAGGATTTCACTATTTCTTTGTGAATGTTAAATAGAACATTGAGAAGAAGAACCACAGTGACCACAATAAAGTTGCACAGCATTTCATATATGTCCAACATTCAGGCACAAGGATGCCTTGGTTGTTGAAAATAACAAAATGCGCACTTTATGAACTAATTAAACAGTTATTTACTCATACATTTACCCATGCAACCAAATTTAAAGGCCATTGTTTGAGAATAACTGCACAAGAAATGTAAATTTTATCCAAGGGAAGGAAAGAAAAAAAAAAAAAAAAAATGCTTGTTACTGTGGTCAAGCCACGTCTTACATTTGCCTCAAAATGTTAGTTTGGCACCCATCCTACTGCTAATCATCAAACCTCACAATTATTTTAAACAGATTAAAATGTGTAACATTAACATTGTTCTCCTACAACCGTTTATGTGCATATGCTGATTCCAATAGTAAAAGTAATCAGACACAGGATTACATAGCTATTACTCTTCTATTAAGTGGATTGTTAAAAGGATAGTTATCCACCTTGTTCAATCAGATACAATTTTCATTCATACTGGCTTCAATCGGCTTACTCTATTCCCATCGAGGTGCTTACATGAATGTTTTTTATTCCAATTAAGCTATCAGTTAGATTATTAACCGATTATTAGGCTGCATCTAAAAGTATCCAATGTAACTGTATGTTACCATTTAAAATAAGTTCAGACACTGATCCAAATTCAAACTTTGTAGAAATGTATAATTATATGTGCTGCGTATGCACTGTGTAAGACTGGAACATGCTTACCAACTGGCTTTCTGTCAGACGGCTGCTCCAGCTCTCTGAACACACTGTATTTGTCTCCAAGATCTAAATCAAAGACAAGCAAACCTTCTGTAAATCATAAAAGAGCAATGTGACTGTCTCCATAATATAAAAGCATACATATAATATATACAACAAATCTTTGAACAACACAAAGATTTCTTGAAGAATTTATTGTGACAGAAATAAAATAAGACAATAAATCAGTGAGACATTTGCCTAACATTAGTAGAAGTGAAAACTCAAAGTACTATGAGGCTAAGGAGAGGGTGTGTGTGTGTGTGTGTGTGTGTGTGTGTGTGTGTGTGTGTGTGTGTGTCGGCAAATGCACTGCTGTGTTCTGTACCTGAAGCAGGAGGTGTGGGTTCTGTAGGATGCTCCACTGACAGGTGTTTAAACACTGCATACTTATCAGAGGTAGAAGAGGATGAAGAGCCAGACACTGGAGTCAGCATGACTGGAATGCTGTAACACACACACACACACACACACACACACACACACACACACACACACATTCTGGCTACAATTGACTTAACTATTTTTGTCTTTTTATTATTATTTTTTTTTAAATAGATCACCATTCTGAGTAAAACGCCCTAGAACTGCCACCAACCCATTCTTAAATTAGGGAGTAGCTCTGCAGACTCTGGGAAAACAGAAAAGTCATTCTGCCTGCTCCTCCCTTCCTGCTTCTGATAATTGCCTTTTGCATGATGAACACAGGATCTTTGTATGCAGTTTAGAAATTGGACAAGCTTATCAGCTGTTCATTGAAACGGGTTCATTAGCAAACATGCAAAAGCTTAATTAGTCTTCCTGATGGATTATGACAAGCTATCACACAGTGGCCACTATATGATGCTCTAAACCACACAGGAGAAACTCAGTGAACAGAAACACATTGTCATAAGCATTTGATGTAGCATGACTGGATGGCAGTGAATAAAGGTCTATTCAGAACAAGGAACTGACAGAACAGACATACAGTGAGGGGAAAGATGTATTTGGACACTTTTGTTTTTGTTATTTAATATACATCCAGTGCATATACCCACTTCAAATTTACACACGTCTTATAACTACAAAAGGTCTGTGTAAAAATAAATCAAGTTCAAACATATATGCTGCAAAAAAAAGTTCCTTGTGCAAATTGTACCTTGTTTCATTATAAAATACATTATATAAGACACTGGGAAGTTGGGAAATTTTGACGCGACACAGCAATCATGGTGAAGGTGCTTCTTAGGGGACAAATTTTTTAAACAACACTTGAAGGGAAGAACTACAGAGCCATAGCAAATACCTTAAATATTCCTGTCAGTTTGATAATAGGCAGATGAAATGTTCATAGAATCACAATTCATCTTGGCCAGATGTGTCACACAGGAGTTCACAGCGCACTCTCAGACTAATGATAAGGAAGGTAAGATAGAAGTCAGCAGTCACTTGAAAAGAGTTGCAGGACAAGCTGAGAGCAGCAGGAACAGCAGTTACACAGACAATAATATGCAATGAACTGCACCGCAATAATCTCTGTCCCTACACCACACACAAAACTCCTCTGCTAAAAAAAAAAAAAAAGAGATGCACATCTAAAAGCATTTAGACAAATCAGAATCCTTATTTGGAACAATATACTCTGATATGACAAAACTAAAACAGAACTCTTAATAATTTAGCTCATCAGGCTTGGAAAATAAGGGTGGTGCGCATGATCCCAACACCATACCCACAGTGTAGTACAGAGATGTGAACATCCAATGGAGCTGTTTCTCTTAAAACGGTACTGGGTCATTACATGTCATTGAAGGAAACACGAATAGAGCGATGTACCGGGACAGATTAGAGAAGAATTTAACCTCATCAGCCAAGAAACTTCATCTGGAGAGGAGATGGACATTTCAACAAGAAATCTCCTGACTTCCCACTGAAAATTTATTTAGGATTTTGAAGTTGCAAGTATATCAGAGGGATCCTCTTAAACTTGTGGAATTGGAGACGATTTGTCAAGAAGAATGGGACAAAACTGAATACTGCAAAAAGCTAATTACTCCTTACCATAAACATCTCAGTAATGCCAATAACAGCTTGACAGAATAAAAAAAAAAAAAAAAAAAAAAAAAAAAAAAAAAGTGTGATACTTATTTCTCCTCACTGTAAATGTATTTTAAAGGGAAAAATGATCATGTCCATATCCCTTACAATGGAGAATGAGTGATCAGTGTTCAACTTTCATACCTGCTTTGAGAGGAGGTTACAGTTGGGAATGTTCCTCCTGTCTCTCCTTGAAAATCTGTGAATGAATCATCTCCAGCTTTTGGAGCCTCCTGAAAGTCCTGGAAATCATCATCCTCCACTTTGGTTCCCTGGAGTAGACCAACATAAAAGTGCATCAGCTTTCTTTGTCTCAAAGTGGATAACTAGTTTTTTTGTTTGTTTGTTTTTTTAAAAAAAAAAAAAAAAAAAAAACTAGGGTCAGTTTAAGGTAGGAGGCCTACTGGACAAGTTGAGGTTTACAGACTTTACTCAAAAGCCCAAAAGCACCAGTTCTGGTACTGGAACTGAACAACTTATGCAGGATTTGATACTCTCTTTACACCACAGCAGTCACACATCTGACCGCATTCAAGCAAGTTACCTGGACAGGAGGGAAATTGGCGATGAAGCTGTTGGAAGGTTGTGCCAGTGAGTTGGAGGCCATGGGCATGACGGCAGGCGTGGCAGGGGGCATTAGGGGCTGCTGGTGTGTCAGGACGGCTGGCATAGCCATAGCCATTGCAGGCAAGTTGGGCACTGGAGGGGTAGGGAACTGACTCAGGATGTCCAGGCTCATCGCTGGAAGCCCACTCTGGAACAAAAGACCATCGGAGCTACACAACCGTAGATTCACAAAATAACTTGTTTACCCCTCATCTAACCCCTCATTTAAAAAAATATACAACAATGAACTGTAAACAACAGCACTGATTGACCTTTAAACATTAATCCAATAGCAATCACATTTGTGGGTTCTCAGAGTCATCAAACTGACACTTAAAGCTTGTCATGAAATAAAAAGGACTCATTTATCTTATAATTAAAACATGCTTTGCAGATAAGTGGATAATGTAGAATTGCATCATCCTATGTTTTGCGTTTACATCCAGGGCAAACATTTTCTGCCTTTCTGATCAGCAGATCACAATTACAAAGCAAGTATTAAACCTCCATAAATCCTCTGCACACCTCACTAAGAGGTTTTTCTTAATTACTCATTAAAGTCAAATTCCATTTTTCACATCCATCACTTGTAGCACAATCCCCCTACCCCAAGCTCCCTAAAGATGACAATTTACATGACAAAAAAAAAAAAAAGCTTCTTATTGTGGGAGCACTAACAAGCCACACACTACTGCTAGCTCTGCCCACCCCCAGGGGGAAGCTGTTGTGTTTGGGCTCAATGAGATAAGGAAGCATTCATCAGGCAATGTCCCAGGACAACTCCAGGGTTGCCAACACTGCTAACAAAAAACCCCCAAGAGGCAAAGGGGGAATAAAAAAAGGAATTTTAACCACAGAACCCTAGCATACATTGGTGAACGGGATAGCTCCATGCTAACAGCATAAGTGATAAAATATGTAGTGTTTGAAATAATATTTAGCTGAAATTTGCTGAAATGCTTGAGTGCATACGCTTACTTTAATACAAGTGCATGTGCATATACAGACTGCAGTTCATATCATTATGTTGCACATGCTAATAAACTGTCTACTGTAGTGAATCATGTAACTGACTTACCTGTAGACATTTATAGACCCAAGTATCAGTACAGTAAAAAAAAAAAAAAAAAAATGGTTTTCATATTTTTATTACTAACATGAATGGTGCATATTAAACAAATAGAACAACTTGCCTGCCCAAGTTTATTTAAAATTATGATAGTCTGAACACACTGAAAAAAATTCTTAAATGGTAACACACAGCAAGTCACATCCTTTTATTCGGGTTTGGTCTGACCAGTGCTTTAGTTGAAACAGCTATGGTTTCAAAACAATAAATGCTATGGCTAAACGGTAAATGTTGGCACTTCTGCAACCAGTGATAACAGCTGAGATAACTGCTGAACACTGGAAGCATGGGTACTTTGTATAGGAGACTCTGCTGGGAAGTGAAATCAGGCCCCAGCAAAAAGACCCACTGAACTTAACAGACTGTAATCCTTGTTTATTGATTATAAAAAGTATTAAACTACAGCCTGACTTAACATACCTCCATACAGACTTTCTCACTCTGTCAGGTTTGTCATGCTTTAAAACAATATCTTCATCAACTCTGTGTTACCTGTGCTACTCCAATCAAGGCCAGAACGGTGTACAGCTCCTCCTTGGTCAGCTTGCCTGGTGTGGTACGATTAGCTGAGGCCCAGATCTGACCCAGAGCCTCTCGGGGCAGACCAGATGACATCAGGATAGGGTAGAGTTTGGCTGTGTCGATGCCTGCTGGAGTCATTGTAAACTCTAGAACCTTCTTGAACATCTCTGCACAAAACACAGAGACACACAGGCACACAAGCCTTAAGAAAAAAAATTCTAAACAATAGAAGACATACACTTTTAAAATAGTACTTGGACTAATGGACAGAAAATGGACCCTACTTCTTATTACCTGGAACAAGAGAGTCATTGTAGAGCCAGGCTGGCAACAAGGACTGCATTTCTTGTTGGGGATAGACACCAACACCTGCTTGTGGCAAGAGAATGACGCAGTGAGATGTGGAAGCAGAATATTAAACTAAGCATGCTGTTTACCATGTCTCCTGCTGTACTCAGCTCAGATGTTCCAGCTGATGCTATATTTCCCCATTTCTTCAGTAAGACCCACATATTAGAACAAGATTCTCTCTGGTAGCACTGATTAAGTAGCTGTTCTTGAACTGAACATTTACATTTACGTCACATGTAAGGAAACTAAAGAATAGGCTCTGTGAATCAGTCATGGGAATATGCAGTCAGCGTGAGAGCAGCTGTCAGACTTCCGCAGGATCCTCATCAATATTAGAAACCAAGCATCCTTCATGTCATTTACTGCAGGTGTGAAAGGTTATCATTGATCTGAAATCATGTCATGTTGGTTCATTTGTAAAAAGACAAGAAATCATTGATCAGTGCAATCCCTATAAAAGCTGGCAAGCATGAGAAAGCCAGCAATGCAGAGGCAGAGCACAGTGTGAGCAGGTACATCTCCAGTGGATCTCCAGGGACAGTGCCCATCTCTGTTAGCAGAGCAGGTGTCAGGCTTCTCCAGTGAGGACTGGCTTGAGGGAGGAAAAACTCCCTGCGCTGGAGGAAAAAGTCAGCTCGTTCCATATAAAGAAACCATGCAGTCATTACCTTAGGAAACTTCACTGAACCCATCTATTTATGCTTAAGGAAATGAAGTTACATATTCAGGACTGGGGAGAAAGTTTAACAACTGTCTTTTCCAGACAGAATTTCTTCATGAGTTTTCTTTTCTTGGAACATGTCACATTCTCTGTAAAACAGACTGTCTTTGGCATGTCTTTTAAACCTGTAGATCTCCTAAAGATAATTACACCACAGTGCTATTGGATTCTCTAATTTGCTTGGTCATAAGGTGCTGACTTACACGACCAAGACACCACATAACTCTTAGACTAATAATGGATGGGTTAAAAATGTGCTGCTATTTAAAAAAATAAAAACACGATCACTGATATGGTGACATTTCTGTAAAGAGACCTTTATGGAAGGAGTCTCCAGTGTCAGCGCTTTGTAACAGTCATTACGTTTTCTGAAAAGGGAAGTCTTTAGGACAGAGAACTTGGTACTTTCTGGTTTCTCGGTAACATGACAACCTGCAGTTTTCTGTTTGATTAACTTTGGAACTAATTTGTTTTGTGGATGTTCCACAACATTAAATATAACTATAAATGATAAAATTATGAAGTGTCATTCTTTAATAAATTAAAAATTTAATCCTTGACAAATTGCTGTGGTATAAAAGGAATAAAACATTTCGAGACATGCCGTTACTGGGAAATACTCCACTTGGACAGTAACAGTAACTCTGCCTTGTGTTGGACCGCATCACATCACCCAATCATTGATTATTTTCCTATAACAGTACACCCAGTCATGTTTTATTACTTACCTGAAATTCTGCTCCCAAGCACTGGGATTTGGTTAGTAGGAAATTTGTTTAGGTGTTGAGTATAATCAAAACATTCGCATGCACTGGTGATTGTAAATAATAAGAGAAGCACCCCATTGGAAAATGCTTCCTCCAAAAGAACTTGCAGAAGCACTTTATGATTAGTAGAGAGAGAAAGACCGAGAGCACACCTACAAGCTGAACGGCGTCAATTTTGAAGGACAGATGTGGAATACACGAACTGCTCTGCTCTCACCACTAGCACTTGATGCCTGATGGGGCTGAGCTTCTGCTGCTGTGGGAGCTGGGGAAGCAGTTGGAGGCTCAGGAGTCTTCTCCACTGTGAAGGTAGCACTGAGGTCATCGGAGCACTGGGCCCAGTTGCGAGCTCTGGAGCTACTCTGGAAGCGTACTGATACCTGAGCTCTGGGAGCCAGCTCAGACATGGCCCGGCAGGGCTTAAAGTTAACCTGAGCCTTCTTATCGGCTGTTAGATCGCACGAGGAGAAGAGCTTCTCCTCCAGAGATGGGCCTGAAGAACAAGGTAAGGAACTGCTAGAGTTACCATTGGAGCTGAAACCATCATCTCTAGTTTTATTATTGATACCTTCTGCAAAGTTTAGTTTTAAGCTAAATTGGCCAAACTGGCTGGAACTTAGTGGTCTAAAAGACCAGGATATGCAACTTGTAGTTTGGATAGGATTGGATCTTGGATTGGATCTGAAGTAGTTTGGACAGGATTGGATCTTGGATTGGATCTGAACTCTGAAGCACCTGACAATATTACATTATAGCTTAAATGGAGGCTTTCTGGACACACTCAGTATGAAAGAATATGAAAAATGTTAAACAACTTCACACTGTCAAGACATTGTTACTGTTACATATTTTAAATATACAATATCTCCCCCTGAAGTAAGCAATAATCATTCCTATGGCATATTTAACTAGCTCATTACAGACAAAAAACAAACAAGCTACAAGTCCTTAAAGGTTATGTGCAGTCATACAGAGCTGTTGTGACTGTGGGCTCCAACAGGAGTCAAATGACTCTGAGAACACGATTTCCTCGTCAAAGTCCACAGCACTGACAGTGAAGCAGAGCACCAGACACCAACAAGCAAGAGGCTGTCCACAGCTCTCCTTTAGTTCAACATTATAGCAATGAGTCCATGATATGAAATGTGTGTGTCCATGTCACATCTTAATGTTGCCTATAAATACAGCTTGTGGATCATAAACAAAGCAGCAATCACATTTCAGGCACTAACGAGAATGAGTGATGAGGAAATAAAAATAGAGAATGAGACAGGAGTTACCTTGGAATGTAGATTGGGAGCTGGAGATGACAGAAGAGTGGTGAGGGACAGTGAGTGTGGGCAGAGAGGGAGCAAGGGAAAAGGGGAGAGGGCTGGAAGAGGGCCGCTGCCCAGGCCCTGCCTCTAGAGGTGACCTATTGACACCTGAGGAAGAGGAAGGCAGAGGGAGGGAGGAACTGGGAAAGGAAGCCTCAACAGGGCCCTGTATAAAGTCACTAAATTCATCATCCTCCTCTGCGAAAGCAGGGGAGAGGGAGTGTGGTGGGACAGAGGAGTGAGATGGCGATGAGTCTGCAAAAACAATAAACAAAATAGTGAAAACGGCACAACGCACAGCACACATGGTGTGTTTAAGGGATGAACTACACTGTCACAGGGGACAGGCAGGGGTATTTTTATTCATATGTAAGATTTTAATTAGTGACATTTAAATAAATAAATAAAATAAAAAAAAAACATAAAAGGCAAGTGAGGACAAAGAACAAGTTTGACCAATAAAGTAGAAAAAAATAAGCAGCTATTTCTTGTTGATATAAAATAAAAGTTGAATCCACTACAGGGAGAGCATGAGAACAGAAAATCCAGTACAGAGCTTTAGGATGGAAAAAAAAGTCACTAGAGACAAGACACACTTTAACATTTTGACAGACATTAACTTGTCCCATAGACATGTGTCTCTTTAATCTTCTTTGCCTTGTAATAAAGGTTATGTAGTGGCAATGCTACGGTCAATCACAAGCCTTTCTGAAACTGATGTGATCAGAGTGGGTAAAACATTCTGAGGTTGTGTTGAGAGCAAGTCAGGACTGTACCTGGTTTCTTAGACTGAGAAGATGGAGTGGGATGCATCTTTGCATCTCTGCTGAAGCCATCTAAATTTCCTTTTATGGCTTCCAGTGCATCATCTCGACTCTTCTCTCCAGTCTGTACAGACAATAGCAAATTGTAATAGTTTAGGTAAACACTATGCAGCAATACCATGCTTAATTATATAATGTGTCAAAATTAAGAAAATATCTTCTCTATGAACTTGGGAATAATGAGGATTATCAAGTCTCACTTTGGGTTTGACGCTGCTCAGGAGGCGCAGTTTCTGCTTCTGCTCTTCAAACTGCCTCCTCTTCCGATCTTCCTCTAGCATGCGCTGCTGCTGCTCCAAGCGCTTTCTGTTTAAACACATTCACCCAAAACCAGAATGAGTGGGGAGCTTTGCAACACATTGCAGCTGTGCAGCGTGACAGTGAAGAGACTCACTGGTGCTCCTCAGCCATCTGTTTCTGCAGGTCAGCAGGGTACTGTGGCCCCGTGGCCCTCATTCCCATGAACTGGGGTTGACCCATGAACTGCATGCCTGGTGCCTGCATCCCCATGGCCATGCCACCCTGCGCAGAGACACACAAGAGAAAGAATTAGAAGCAAGTCATTCAATAAACTGTGTCATACCACAGCTCGGTTGAATGCTCGAATCTGACTGGTCAGTAGGTGTGCATTACTCCTGTATAACAGTAGGGCTCAAAGTAGTTCCGGGTGTAACACAAACAATACGTTAATATTAATGTGCTCATTCTAATATGTTAATAGTTCTATAGTAACAGCTCACACAATGGGATCTATACGGTGGACACTCAATATAATCTAATAATAAACTGATTTTTAAAAAATGTGTTGTTTAACAAAGTAGAGAGAGAGAGGCTGGTGAGAGAATGACTGTTTAATGCAGCTGTAACAGGTGAGAGCAGGAACGAACATGTCCCTTCGATGTTCCACAACATTAAATCTAAATATAAACTATTGCACAACGGTCATCCTTTAATAAATGAAACATTGTAATTGCTGTGGTTTAAGGGAAAAACACTCCTGAAGGTGCGGTTATATAAAAATAATGCACTTCAGGTGGGTAGTGGCACTCCGCTTGAGCGTTGTTCTGCATCACACACCCCACAGTTCATTATTCTCGTATAACAGCACGGTTTGTTGTTTGTTATTCCTTACTTATCCAGTTGTGCATTAATTAACCTGCTTTTCCCACTAGCAAAATAAATTCTTAATCCTTACTTGCTTGCACTGCTAGAATTGTACTTGTGATTCAAATACAGGCAAAACAACCATATTTCAGTCCAGGAACACCTGGAGTTCACAACTACATATAGTAAAATCTTAAGATTTCACCATGTGAAGGGTTTTCCCAGGCCACCACATATATAATGACTACTATACATAGTCATTATACCTTGTTCTGATTACATTATGACTGCACACCATGTTACTTGATGATGAAAAGGTGCTCACAAATGATTTTATTCTCTTTGTGTCATCATATTTGGACATCACTGAATATCCTGATTTTATTTCTGTGATTAAAGCTGAAATCATATAGTAGGCACTCAGCATTAGGTGTTCTGGAAAAAGAAAATTCTTCTTGTCTTAATAACAACCTGCATGGGCATTGGTCCAGCAGGCATCTGGGCTCCAAAATTCATTCCCATCATGCCTTGCATGTTGGGCTGCATGACTGGGACCATGGGAAATCCCTGTTGCTGCTGCTGTTGCTGCATGGGCATCATTCCTGTCAGGAATCGTACAGCGGACAACAGTCAGAATACTGAATACTTAATATTCGCATTACAGTGACAACAATCACAGCTCTGATTTACAACACTATTTATAATATGACTCAACAGTATACATATATTTTCCACAAAGTAATACATATATTAAAAGGACTGTGTAAAAACACATTAAACGCATAGACACTATAGTCAAAGGTCAGTTATGCAAATGATCACAGCCCAAATTCTATTGCTAAATCCAGTGCTTTTAACCTAAACATCTGGCATATGCGGGACAATCCACATGCACTGCTGTGTATTGGATTTTTCTGTGTGGTAAAAAAAAAAAAGTATCACATTACACTGTATAATGGACTTACAGAAAGAAAATAAATAAATTACTGTTTCAGAGTGGATCTTTTCTACATTCTATAACCCTATATAATGCTATAATATTCTTTATACAAAAGCTTAATATTCCAGATCCAAAAAAGCAACTGTAACACACTGTCAAAATGCTTGAACACAATCATCTTACCTTGTGGTGGTCCAAGTCCCCCTCCAACAGGGTACATGAAACTAGAAAGAAATTAAGACAAAAGAGATGAGCTGCTTTGTTGCTAGTTTTGCAGCACTACTAAGTAGTTAATATGTCATACTTGCTTTTGGTCAACCAGGAGACAATTATCACTTCAATCACGCTTGCATTGTATACACTTGTACACTATACCACCAAAAGTATGTGGAGATCTGACCATCACACTCATATGTGCTGTTTGAACATCCCATTCCAGAGTTAGCCCCTGTTTGCTGTAATAATAACCTCCATTCTTCTGGAAAGGCCTTCCACTAGATTCTGGAGCGTGGCTGTGGGGATTTAACCATTCAGTCACAAGAGCATCAGGCACTGGACCATTCACAAGAAGATCTGGGGTGCACTTCAGTTCATCCCATAGGCACTGAATGGGGTTGAGGTCAGGGCTCTGTGCAGGACACTCGAGTTCTTCCACATCAACCTTAACAAACCATGTCTTCATGGAGCTCGCTTTGTACACAGGGGCATCATCAGGCCTCTTAGTTCCAGTGAAGAGAAACTGTAATGCTACAGCATTCAAAGGCATCCTATACGACTGCCTGTTTCCAACTTTGTGGCAACAGTTTGGGGAAGAACCACATATGAGTGTGATGGCCAGGTGTCCGTATGCATTTTGCATGCACAGCTGTTTCTCTGATCGACCATGCGGACAGTGGTAGCTGAATGTAGAATTAATGTCTGTGTGATTCTGGAAGGCCATTACACCGGCTGTTGGCCCAGAGCCGCTCAGTGATGCATCTGCCAGCTTACAGATTTACAGCTTTACGCAGCTCCCTATGTAGCTGTATCGCTACACAAAGAACGTAACAGTGGATTAAGTCCAAAGATTAACAGGAAAGAAATCTGCAGTGATATCAGGAACAGGGGAGGTTCTGAGCGTTCACCATCAACAAATACAATCAGCTAACCTAAATCATCCTCTTCACTTCTATTCTGAAATGGAAAAAAAAAAAAATCTTCAAGCTAACTTACTTAACCCCTTAAACTCCCAGGAGCCATCAACAGGTCCAGACTTACATTCTTCACTCTCGGAACTATGTTGCTTGTCTTTTAGCACTACCATAGAAGCAATCACTGAGTAATATGCTTCACGATGAACAACCAAATACAATGGAACTATAAGGGGAATCTAATATCAAATGGTATTTAAGCTTTTATTTAGAGACTCTGTCTTCCAAAGACCTGAACACAGCATTAATTTAAGCAAAGAAAGCAGTTAGCACATGAAGAACAATTCATCCTGATCATTTTTTGTTATAATTTTTTACTATTCCAGCAAATGGAAGTGGGACCATTCATGATGCACACAATTTTGTTTAAAATCACCTCAAAACTAACATCCCTGACTGTTTACACAAGCAGCTTGTTGTGCCTTTCTAAGGCTGGTCTGGCTTGATTGCTTAACATTTAGATCAGTTTCCACTTCCAACCTACTTAATCAGCTTCAAGAGCACCAGCTGAGCTGCAGTCACGCTGACTAAACAGGAAAATCAAAAGAACAGTAAGACATTGCTGGTACAGTGTATGTTTGCAGTCAAGACCATTTCTGATCACAGTAAAATCCTTACTCTCACTCAACACATCTCAACAAAGACCTTTTCGGAGTCATGCATGAGAGCGCATCAAAGGTCAGGGATTTATGTGTAATCTAGTATTTATACGTTGCTTAATAAGACGTCAGTGAACTGTTCAGAGCATATTGGGCACTCTGTTTCACCAGCCGGATCAGTATTACCAGGCGCTGTGGTGCGTGGAGATGAACATTCATTATTTAAGCCATTCAGCAGAGGCTAAAGCTCTGGCAGTAAATAAATAATGAGTCTAAACTTTCTGAAAGACACAGACCTAGGTCATCGTAGTGTTACTGAATTCAGCACAATAAACAGGGCCTTCAAATCCCCAGGTATCAGTGACATATCCAGGAGATCTGCAGTTTTATTATTCACTTAAACTGAAATTAAACAATTCTAATAAATGTGACTCTAAATAGAAATTCTAATAAAACTAAGTAAATGTCTAGACTCCTTACCTTTAAACCCAGGGAAAGTTCAGAATAAAACACTCCAATGAATAAATATCATGACCAGATGTTCAAAGCGTTCGATTATATATTCGTACAACGAATCTGCACTGCATTTATAAAAGGGGAATCTGGGATTTTATTTAACAGTGTAGGGGTTTCTGTTCGTGAAAACTCCAGCAGGTTTCAGTATCTACACATTTACATGGTCAGCGCACACAGAAGTGTGCACATATGATCAGTTTAGCCAGGATGCTGACCAAACTCAAAACCAGCAATCATGGGCATGATGGGCTTTTAAGATAATGTCTGAAACAAATATTAAGTGTTGAGAGAGAGATATGCTTGATCCAGTTCAGCTTTCAAGGCGTTGGCCATCTAATCCTTAGACCTATTTTAATTCCTCTTCTTTTTGTGAAACAGATAAAGACTCAGGCCATAACCACAAACATTCCAGAGCCATGAACACAAACACGTCCATGTCAGTTGCATCCGAGATTAAAGATCTGACAATCAGATGTGATGAAGGAGAAGTGAACCCGGCTGTAGGAGCACATCCTGTGGCCTTGAGCAGATCAGCTCCTCTGCACACTGTCCAGCAGAGCTGATGACATGCAGCTGCTCTACACTGCTGTAAAGCGGCTGCTGTGCAGGTGTCAGCGCCGTTACAGGAGAAACACCTGGTCATATGCACGAGCCTGCCTGTGTGTCGTCATGAACCGGCAGGCTGCCTAACCACTCCTGCGTGTCTATACACCACCGCTTTCAACACTCGTCCCAGAGAAGTGCGATGTTAAACCACACGCCAAAACGTGTACGCGACAGCTGGCATAATGACACTGCTGCTAGCAGACAACACAACAATACGCTTAGCCTGTTAGCTTCGCTAGCCTGCTATATCAGCGTAACTACAGCAAACTGACAACCAAAGGCTAGCTAGCTTAGCCGCGAGCTAGCCAGCCAGCACAGAAGATGTTGCACTTAAAAATGAGCGCCTAACACCACAACCACCTTTAACCGAGCTCACGGATGAAGAAATACACATTTCACTACTGGAACCCACAATGTTACATAAAAAACAAAGAACGACAAAACGGTCAATTGACGGTTTTCTCTACCTGCCACCTCCCCCTGATCCGGGCCGGAGCGCCATCTTAATCAGCTCTGGGGCGTGACGTCACTTCCGGGGTCACCTGTAGCGCGTCATCATCATCATCGTCATCGTCATCATTATTATTATTATTATTATTATTATTATTATTATTATTATTATTATTATTATTATTGTTGTTGTTGTTGTTGTTGTTGGCTGTGGTGGTGGTGGTGGTGGTTTTTACACCCGACTTGGAGGCATGAGGTCCGTGTGTGTGTGTGTGTGTATGTGTGTGTGTGTGTGTCTGTGTGCGTGTGTGTTTTGTTTTTGTTTTTTTCATTTCAAATGCATGGTAAAACTAATCAAATTCATCTGGTGTACATCTGAAGATTTTTAAATCTAAACAGGAACAATAATGGTAGGATGGTTCCACTTGAACAAACCGCTCTGTGTTTGCAGAAGCTAAAATGTTACACAGTGACAGTTTGTTGAATCCAGGGCTCTCATTTATCACACAAATCTGTGCCATAAGTGTGTGAGTGAACCTTTCAACACAATGTGTAGGATTTATAAAAACGGACATCAGTTTACATTTCTGCGTAAGATTGGGAATACAGAGGGCATTTCCCAACCATCACTGTGTAGGACTGTGGCCGCAGTGTCACATGCCATCATTTCTCTTGACCTGACCTTTATCCAGTTCCCCGACACCAATTAATATTACGCAGAACACAAAATTTCTGCTTCAGATGCTTTGGTGTCTGTGCTTCAGTTTGTGGTTAGCAGAGTGGTGCAGCGGAAGCGTGCAGGGCCCATAAACCAGAGGTCAATGGTTTGAAACCATCCTCGGCTGATTCCCGTCAGTTTAGGGTAGTGGTAGCTGAACGGTTAAGGCTGTGGGTTACTGAGCAGAAAGTCAGGGGTTCAAGCCCCAGCACCACCACCTTACCACTGTTGGGCCCTTGAGTAAGGCCCTTAACCATACCTGCTCCAGTAGTATTGTATCATGTCTGACCCCAGCTTCCTACCAACCTGGGATATGCAAAAGCTTCCTTGAATTTCCCCCTATGTGGGATCAATAAAGGTATGTTGTGTCTTCTGAATATGTGGACAGCTGACCATCACACCCATATGTGCTTTTTGAAAATCCCATTCCAGATTTAGCCTCCTTTACTGTTATAAGCACCTCCACTCTTCTGGGTTTTTCACTAGATTCTGGAGCGTGGCTGTGGGGATTCGTGTTCATTCGGCCACAAGAGCATTAGTGAGATCAGGCACTGATGTTGGGTGAGGAGGTCTGAGGTGCAGCCGGTGTTCCAGTTCATCCCAGTTCAGTGGGGTTGAGATCAGGGCTCTGTGCAGGACACTCGAGTTCACTCCAACCTTCTCAAACCATGTCTTCATGGAGTTGGCTTTGTGCACAGGGGCATTGTCATGCTGGAACAGGTTTGGGCCTCTTAGTTCCAGTGAAGGGAAATTGTAATGCTACAGCATACAAAGACATTCTATACAATCATGTGTTTCCAACTTTGTGGCAACAGTTTACAAACCTTTGACCAAAAAGTGTACCACATATGATTTTTTTGGCTGTGTCTGTAACAAAGTGAGCAGCATGGGCAAGATAGGCCTAGATTTTTATTAAGATTAATTGCTTACACTAGTATTTGTATGCTATGTGTGTGTACATTTGATGTATCTGTATTTTACTGTCTGAACTGTTAGGAGGTTTAGAACCGTTCTGTGGGATACTGATAACCAAGGAGCCAGGATCCTTAGCAGCTGTTTTTTCAGAAGCGAAGACAATTTTATTTCTAAACAGAAGATGGGGCCATTACGCTAGAAAGCCATTCCATCTCAGCTCCTCTGGTGAGAACAGGTGAAGGTTTGTATTATACTAGTTTGCATTTTTGAATATTTCTCTCTTTTGTTATCACAGCTTGCTGCTGCATGAAGTCGATTTAATGTTCAGTGTCACAGTAGTAGGATGCTGATGTACTGGAAACTCCAACATTATTGGTCCACTGCTTAAAAAAGAATAACTCCTACAATATGTGATATATTCTGAGATTTTGAAACTTTTTATTGAAGCTTATTACAGTTTCTGGAGACTGAGGGCAATTTATATTATGTTTTATTATATATTTACATATATATGCAAAAGTCTTAGGCGCATGCAAAGAAATGCACTAGAGCAGAGATGCCTTCAAAAATAATGAAATTAAATGGTTCTACATTAAAAAATACTATAAAGAGCAGTAAACAGTAATAAATTAAATAAAGTCAATATTTAATGTGATGATCCTTCCCTTTAAAATAAAATAGTAGTCTCAGGTACAGTGTGTGCAGTTTTATAAGGAAATGAGCTGTAAGTGTTACTGAGCATCTTGCAGAAGCAGCCACAGTTCTTCTGGACACTTTGACTGTCTCACTCACTTCTTATTTTTGCAGCGAAACCCAGCAGCCTTCATTATGTTTTTTGTCTGAAAAGTGGTCTTTTCTGTAATATGCTGCTTTCTGACACACAAACATTTTTCTGTAACATTGAATTTTGTGCTGGAAAACTAATGTTTGGGAATCTAAAATGCTTTAGTACTGACTCAGTAATGTAGAAGTCATAAAATAAAAATCTAAAACAAAGTTTGTACTAAAGAAAATAGGGTGTCTAAGACTTTTGCGCAGTTTTACAGTTCTATCTATCTATCTATCTTTCTATCGATACATTTTGTTATGAGTTATGCTTAATTTGATGAGACAGGTTATGTGTAGCAAGTTTAAACGGGAAGTAAACCTAAGGAAAATAAAGTTGCTAGCTAGGTTGATACCCTATATGGCCAAACGTTTGTGGACACCTGACATCACACCTTCTGAGGGATCCCCTTTACTCAATGATGAAAAGTGTCTATCCTGATGGGCGTGGTCTCTTCTAGGATGACTCCTCCCCTCCACAGGGCACAAGGTCTCACTGAATGGTTTGATGAGGTTGAAGATGATGTGAATCATATGGTTGTCCATTACATCATCAGATCTCAACCAAATCGAACAGATAAGGGAGGTTTTGGAGTGACGTGTTAAACCGCGCCATCTGGTCACCACCACCGTCATCAAAAACAGCAGCTGAGGGAATATCTTTTGTGACTACCACAGTTCCAGAGACTGCACTGGATGCAAACACACATTGAAGCTGTTGTGGCACCATTGGTGGCACTTTACTAAGACACTCTCTGTAAGATTTACAGTAAATTGCTGCCAGTTAAGTACTTTACATTTAGAGTAAATCATTTTAAAACATAAAGTACTGTACTATATTTATGGTCCTCTTTGCAGGAAACACATTAGTGTGTGTTTCCGGTAGTATACTATACATTTTTCAAATGGTTTTACAGTAACTGGCAGCAGAGTTCATTTACCATAAGTAATTTACTGTAAATATTTACAATATAATCTAAAATGTACAGTGTAACATAAAATATATCACACTAAACATTCTTATTTTCCTGATTTTTATCCAAAGCAGCTTACAGGATGCAACTCAAGGATAAGGACTTGCTCAAGGACAAAACCATGGCAGTTTGGCAGTGTTGGAATTTGAACTCATGACCTTCTAATTAGTTGCTTAAAGCCTTAACCACTGAGACATCACTTCCCTTAACTAGTGTGCACTGATTCAACCACCTTCACCACCAACTTAACCCATACCAAAAGATTAATTTCACTGCTTTGCTAAATTTCATGGCTTTACTAAACATTACTTTTTCAACTAAAATAGTCGCTAAAACGATCCAATTTTCAGATACTTTTTCAAATGTAGCTCACATTAGTTTAGATTAAACTAAACTAGTTTATGTAATTACAAAAGCATAATTAGCATTATGTTCATTTGAATATTCATTTCATCATCTTATGTCTTTTATACCTATTTTAAATATGAGCAACATGTGTTATAACACAGTGTTATGACCAGATAAATGAAATCAAAGCTGACTGTTTTTACTTTGGCTATATTACGCTTTATTAGCATCAATTCACCACCTCTAACATGGAAAAAATGGGGGGAAAAAATAAAAGGTGCCTACCATCTGTTTTTTTTTTAAGTTCAGTATTTACTACCAGTTTTGGAAAACCATTAATAATTTTGAAACTCTGCAATGAATATGTTCCTGAGCTGTCAATGTTTGAAACATACTGTATATCACATTAGAAAACAAGAATTATTCAATCTATCTAAAATTATTAAAATATTATATTACTATATTTTTTGCTTTAAAGTGCCATTAGTACCGTAGGCCTGCAATGCAGAGTTTTAGTTAACGAAGAGTTAAAGTCATCATTCACCTGCCCAAAAACCCGAGGTTATGCAGTCTTTCAAACCGCCACTCATTTGTTTTCTCTATGAACACACGACAGAAACAGATAGACAGGCAAGAGGAGGGTAGAACTGATTGTAGACTAGGAACAGGGTCTTTTGAAGGCCTCTTTTCATACTCTGTGGATAAAATCAAAAGTCAGTGGCCGTATATCTTTCACTGTTGCGTTACAAAAGTTATGAAAGCAAGGTGGAGTGAAAATAACGAATAACAACAGGTCTTGACCATTTAGAACAGGGGTGAACAGTCTTATCCTCAAAGGACACTCTGATTTAGGATTTTTAAATGGCAGACATTCCAGTATGAACACTATTCACATTTAGAAAAAAGAGTTCCAATGTGAACCACAAACTGACTAAACATTTTCAGTCTTTCAGTTTTTTTAGGACCGAGGATTGATTGGTGTGTACAGTGTTAAACAGATACTGCTGTCATTGTGTGTAGCTTAATTGATGATGAATTTTTTTTCATCCAGTTACATTTAGAATAATCATCTGATTCACATATGAAATTTAGACATGTAGTTTGTAGATGCTTCACAGCTTATGTTTCACACACTTTCTCATATGGATTTTTCACATGTGGGGTTTTATTTTTCCAAATGTGATTGTTTTAATATTATTGATTTATTTTGTGTGATTTTTTTAAAAACATAATTCATTTCAGATTCAGATCTTAAATTAAATTTTCCCAGGTTCAGATGCTGATGGCTATCAGTGTAGTTTTACTGCGCATGCACTGGATTCCCCAGAGAAACCCACACTATCATTAAGTTTAGGTAGAAAAGAAGAAAAAGTCAATGTCTACATTAGCTTACTAATGAATTGGTTCATATGCTTGTTCCTGCACAGTATTTCTGCTAAGAAAAGTTAAAGTAAGGTATTGGGTAATTTTATCCAGCTTTTTGTCATGTTTGTCTAAAATAAAATGATAGTCATTTGAAATGTTCAGTGGAGAAATATTTAAATAAATTAAATATTTAAATTATTTAAATACATAGTTAGTATAAACCTTTTATCATATGATGCGTCAGGTGTCATAAGCAACGTGGGAATCAAATACACTATACCATCTCATGTCAGATTAGTGCTCGACCTTTTAAACACACACATCCCATGGAGAAAAGAAGGCATGGATTGTTAGTTTTCTACTAAATAATACTGTATATTCAGATTTTTTTTAAATGTATATCATTTGGGCATTTTTTTTAAAAACAGGACTCCTTATGTAAAAAAGAAAAAAAAAACTATGTCTAATGTAATTGACAAACTTCCACAAATGTTTACATTTTACAGGAATGCAATAATAGAATAGAAACACAAGATATTATGTCTTTTCTCTTCTTTCTCCTTTTCTCCTTCAGGCTGGAGAACTTCAGTCAAGCAGTGTTAGTCAATGGCAATTAAACATGACAGCATTCTTTTGCACATAATTTACAGTTGCTATATTTTAAGTACTTGCGTCAGTCTTATGGTCTTTTATTCAGGTTTTTATTCCATTTTATCTCCTTCTTGTCATGTGTTTTATTCAGCTGAGCATCTGATGCCCTTCAGCCCTCTGGAACCTTCCTCAGCATCTCTGCCTGCGTCTGATCAGCAAACTGTCAGTCTTATTTTTGGTGCACCATCATCCACACCTCTAGCTCCTGCAGAGCCTAAATGGAGTGACATTGTGAAGGCTCCTTTACCTCCAAAAAAACACTTAAGCTTACACAGACCCTTTTTGGAGCAGACAGAATAGTCACACAGCATCTTTTGAACTTATTCAGCATGTAGTGAATAGTGTGTGTGGTTTGAGAAGGTCCACAGCAGATACAACCCTTTACTGATGGCTTTGTGCACACTGTGTTAGTGTTGATGTTCTTTAAAAAATGTTATTTATGCTTGTTTTTTATGTCCAGCTGCAAGTTCCAAACTCATAAAAGCCGAAAGTCAAATTGATTTTCTGGACACTGCTGCTTCGTTAGTGCAGGAAGAAGCAGGAAGAAGTGTCATACGCTCACCATGACATATACATATTTTACTGCATTATTGCTAATTCCAGCTATTTCTAGCTTGTTATCCTCTGTTACACACCAGCTATATATTATGGAAAATACCACAAAATACCACAATTCCTGCAGGAGGAAGATGGGCAGCATCTGTATGCAGGAAAGAATCCGCTGCCTCGGCAACATCATGTTCCTCTGTGAACTTGTTAAAAAGAAGATGGTATCTTGTACTCAATATCAGTTCATGCATTGCTATAGTGTTTCGAATCCTCTAATTCTCCTTCTTTTTCTGTATACAACAGAATAACTGGGTTTCCTCTAATAACAACCAGGGCTGCGAAAAGAACAATCAGACCGAGAAAAAAGCTCATGTGAAGGAACCACAAGGAGGAGCAGCTCCCCAAAAATGAGCAAATCAGCCGGCCTCAGGGGATGTGTAACAGTGTATAAGAAGCTCCTTCAAGCTTCAAGCCAGTGTTCAAGCCAGAAACTAATTAATTTCAGATATTATTTTATTTATTTATTTTTTTAATATTCACAGATTATCACTTTTTAAAGTAGGTCAGTAAATTTAACTCTTACATTTGAGCACTCAAGTGCTTATGAATGATCTTACAGTACACGCTATCTATACACACCTGTAAAAATCACTGAAACACTAAAAAAAGATTAAATAATCAATAAACATCTATAGAGAAAGTGGTGAGATGTCTTACAAAGTATCAGGTCATTTGTATAAACATGCGAATATGACCAATTTAAAAAAAATATCTAAAAATTGTTTTAAAAATTATATTTTTGTATAAAAAAATGTGTAGGGATGTGTGTGTGTGTGTGTGTTTATGTGTGTAGGTAGACAAGCCAGTCTGCAGCAAGTGAGCCTTGCTCTCGTTTGCAGAACAACAGACAGGTTAGTCGAGGGCAGAAATGATCCCGGACAGCATTTTTCAAGAACCAAAATAATAATAATAATAATAATAATAATAATAATAATAATATTCATCCAGCAAACTTTCCATGTCTATTCATTCTTTCATCACTGAAGTCTTGTACATCACCAAGAATAACTTCCTTTGTGTAAGAAAACAGTGACAGCCCTACATGGTGGAGGCATTATGTTTTCAGATTGTCCGTCTATCCGTCCATCCGTCCATCCCAGATTAACATTAGTATGTAACTAGCATTATGTAACTAGCATATTAACGGATTAGACTTTGGAATTGATCCAAACAGGAGGTCAAATGTCTGAAATAATTTTTCTTCAATAGCTTTTTTCTGTTTGAAGTATATTTCCAGGGTACTTCTGGCATACAGATTACTATGTATTAGCTTATAAATGCACGTTGATGCTAACACACTCAGTTCTGTGAGCATGTCTGATCATGATACAGAGGAATTCTAGTCACTTCATGGTGTACTTAACACACGACACATAAAAACACTATTCTATGAGACTTTAACACATTGTATTGTAACACAGAGGTTGCAAAACTTTTTGTCAGCTTTAACTTAAATTATTTGTTTTAAGTACTTTTTGAAACTTCAAGTATGCTAACATGCAGAGAAACCTTTGTAATAAAAGGCAAACCCTTTTACTTAAGGCATGTAACATTTCACTTTGTAAAATATATTAACAGTTTTACTATTTTTTTTTTTTATTTTTCATTATTAGAATTCAGGGCTTATGCTATAAATACACACACAGCCCCACAGTTCACTCTCTGCTTTCTGGTTTACCTGGATTTGATTCTTGTTTTGCCCTGTCTATGCCGTTTGCAAGTCGCCTGACCTTTGCCTGTTTATTGTTCTTGATATTACTTCAAGATTTGGATTTGCCGGAAAACTTTATAAATATGCTGTTGCATACCTGCACTTGTGCCTATCTCTTTCTTTCTTTCCTTCTTCTTAATTATTATTATAATATTATATTATTATTAAGTAGTAGTAATAGTATCACCTTTCATTCATATAATGCAGCTTAAATTGCTTCAGATAATATTGTACACAAAAGCAACAATAATATAAATAACAACACAATATAAAAATTAAACAATAATTTTAAAAATTACACAAAATATTAAAGCAACAATAGATGTGAAACTGAAACTGATCTCTCTGATTAAAATTTATTTCAGAAATAGGAATTACACTCGTATTCCTCACTACTGGTTTATGTGCCCTGTTAAAAATTGACTTTAAATTTTACAGTTATTTAGTGGCAACAGGGTTGACATGGTTAAAAAAAATTACACTAAACAGCTATAAAACATATTTACATTAAAGTGCTGTAATATCTTACATAGTATAAAATAATACTTAATCCAGTGCAATCCATGCAGGATACAACTGAGCTGAACATGAAGTGTCTTGCTCAAAGACCCAGTCAGGGCAGTTTGGTGGTGCTGGGATTCGAACGCACAACCATCTAACCTGTAACGCAACACCTCAACCGCTGAGCTAGTTGTGGTAGTGCAGTGAGTAAGGCTTTGAATTATAGATCAGAAGGTTGTGTGTTTCAATCCCACCACTGCCAAACTGCCATGGTTGGATTCTTGAGTAAGACGCTGCAGCTCAGTATCTTGTTTTCTTTAAATAAATAAATAAATCAGCCAAATGAGCACATGTACTGGATTATGTGTTATTTTACACTATGTAAGATACTACAGCACTTTACTGTAAATATGTTTTACAGTTGTTTACTGTAAATCTTTACAGGATTTTACTGCCCACCATGTTGCCACTAAATTACTGTAAAGTTTACAGTAATTTCTTTTAGTGTGGCTGTGGTATTGTGTTGTCTACAGTACCAAAGACCTCTAAACTTTAAACTTTCTAAACGAAGAATTTACTGTGCAGTGCAGTGAACTCCAGAATTATTAGCGCCCTTCAACATCTATCATCTATGTTCTGTTTTGTTTATGAACAATTTGGTTGTTAATTATTGTACAACTCCAATCTTCTGGAACTGATCACAGAGAAACTTTTAAGTGTCATACAAATGTAAAAATTATCTGTGAATAGAGGCACAGTGCAAAAGGGAGAGGGGCAAAGAGCTGGGAGAGTCAAACCTCCAGGCAAGATTGATATTTCATTTGTTTTACAGCCTATTCAATTGTCTGAATAGGATACATTACATAACTATTAGGATGTGGCAAGGCTGTGAAGGATGCTGTTACCCTACAGAGAGCACTGGGTTTAGCTTGAGGCCAGCCACATCAGGCCCCATCTGAATACAGTCAGGCTCCACCGGTGGCTCTCTGAGCCAGGTGAACATTAACCCACCTCCCTCTCTGAGCATCTCACCAATCACCATAAATCACTACAGTCTTCACCCGAGCCTCATGACAGCATCAGCATGCCAACTGCTATCTGTCACAGGCCCTTTCTACTGTATGATCAGTCTCCCTGCTGAAAGGGCCAGAAAAGGCCCAATTCATTTACCCCTCCATTTACAAACACAATGGCCAAAAAGAAGCTTTCTCATTCTGTGCTGTTTCTTTCTGTGGTGCTGCTTGGAGCTTTGCTCGTGCAAGCTCTCACAATGGATAAAACTGAGAAAAGTGTGAAGAATTTTTTTTTTTTTGAGGCTCAAAAACACTTTTTTAAATATTTTACACCAATTTAATTGATAAAGATGATACTGTAATTAATGCTGGCATTTTTATTGCCCTAAATTTATTCCACTAAACAAGGCAATTACTGGTATTTTTATTGTCTTCTAATGTGAGCAATGTATGGCTATTGTCCTTCAAATTTACGGGCTGATTAACACAATATAATGAACATTAGTCATCAAACATTAGGCTCCTGTCTACAGCACTGAAGCATCTTTGCAGAGCTCAACAGCTTAATCGAAAGTTTACATAGACAGCAAAACTATAGATGATTGAAATATATGACTCTAATATTAATAGTTATATTGTAGATATTCATTATATTAATGCTGATTCTGTATTCTTGGTGTGATCTGTTTAAGTACTAATTCATCCGTATGAGTGTGATTTATTATTCATTATAATAATCATTAAAACATATACTTTACCATGAACAGTGGCTAATCAGTTACATACAGTGGATATGTATTTGTCACTAATATGAATGCATAGGCAAAGCACAGTTCTGATCTCAGTTTGAATCAGTGTCACCAATTAGCCATGGCAGAGTGTGCCCCTGTGACCTCTGACCCCTGCTGTGCTCTCCTGCACATTAGCCCTTTGGGGCCCAACTGGAGTTGATGTAGTACCTATTCTCTTCAGGCTCCTAAACACGCAACCGCATTCATCCCTAAACTTCCATTTTCTGTTCCTTTGTCTCTTGGCACTGTTTTCTGGGTGTCCAGCTTGATCCTTCTGTTGACCTCTGTGTGCTCTGTGGAAGTGGATACCCATTGCTCGCTCTCCTACTGTGCTTACTCGCCCATGCGCCTACACTAGAATGGACCCAAACTGAATATGAACTTTTTTTAAAACAGATAAATTGACAGAAGGCTGACCAATCAGTGCAAATGCTTAGAGTTCGATTGTAACTAGTGTGAAAAAAGCATAAAGGCATATTATTTTTAATATCCGAATACATGATGATGAAGTTATGTACCAACCCTAATTCATTATCTGCACTGTTAAAAAAAAAAAAAGGAATTAAACATTTGTTTGGACACATGAAAACGGGTCAAACGTTATCTTCAGATCTTCAGACTGGATTTTATTTCCCAGGGCCATTGTGTGTGATTGCAAATCTTTTACTTAATGCTTATTTTATAATGTTTAATTTGATTATACCTATTTATTAAGTTCTGATATCTAGCTTCCGTTTATGCACCTTGGCATCACTGTACATAGGAATCTCCCTCCATGTGTTTCATAGCATTTGAATCAAAGAAATAAATGAAATGTCCAGTTTTATCAAAAGAAGAGTTAACAATGACATGCTCATTAAGAGCACCTTGAGCTCTCAAAACGTTCATACCTGCATTACACACAGAGACTGCGCTCTAATTACATCCCATTGTGGCCCATATAATTTGGTGCTTTCCAAGATATCTGTAAGTACTGTCTTTTTCAAACTGAGCATACACACACAATGACTTTAACAGTGTAGTTGCCTGTATTGTTAACTCACTGCTCCTAAAGGATGCTAATAAGCGTTGCTCTCTCTCTCCTCCGCTCCGAAGCTCTGTTCCATTCACAGAGCTGCAGTAAAAAGAGCAGCACTAAGATCTTTAGTGGCTCCCTGTGTGCAGTATCAAAGGCTCATTGATAACCAAACAGGGAGGCATCCCTGGGTTACAAGTGTATACTCAGCAGGACACTCTCTTTCATAACCATGCATGCCACTCTTTAAAGTTCATTGAGGCAAGGACAAAAAGGGCCCAATCATAGTGTTTTAGTAGGTACTATCACATTAGAGCTCCACATTGTCGAACAAATGTTTGATCTGCTCATTATCAGCATTAACTAATCCCCAGCTAATTAGTCAAATATTGAGTGTTTAGCATGTAGAGAGTGGAAAAAAAGGACGTGGTTTCCTGTTCTGTAAAACAAAATTATAAAAGTTAATATCTCACTTTGGAAGTATTTTATTAGTAAATAATAATGTAATGCATAATCACATTAACTATCTAAGCAATTCATAAGCGTGACTGACAGAAACCTTTATTTGCTATATTTACTATATTTACTGCCATATTTACAAATAGTTACTATCTACATGTGACTGATCTGATCAACCTAATCATGCAGATCACAAGCATAAATCCACACAATCGTTTTGGGCAGTAATGCAGGATATCAGGATGTATTTGTAATGACACTGACACAAACAGTAGGCTGGAGGCATTTGGATGCAGTGTTATTGCTAACACACACACATCCGCCCACTTCCATCTCAGATCATCAAGTCTTCTGAATAGCTGAAGTTAGAAGGCCATTAAGACTGTCCTTACGTTACTCTGTAATATAGTGTAGAACAAAAACATCACCATCATAAACAGTCTTCATTTCATAATTTTGCCAATACCTTGTTTCTCAAACAATATGACACCATTCCTTAGTATTTGTTTGTTTTCATTGTTTATTATTTGTAAGTTTTTTGTGTGCAGGCTGTTTATTTTATAGAAAATAATTAAAATACATAAATATTATGTCATCGTTCTATCTTTCTCTTCAGGGAGAAATACATTATGAAGTAACTGAAACATTTTTCAGATTTGTTTCAGTTTCATATCAGTTATGATTTTCTCTTTTGAATAATTTGTAAAATAGCAGTTTCCTTCATACAAATTTGTAGCCCCACTCTGTCTTAAAAATATTTCCAACTATAAAATATTTCAAAGAGGCCAATCTCTGCAACCAATTATGTTAAACTTTTGTCACTTACTAATCAAATATTTATTCTTTTCCCAAGGATAGGAAGATTGAGAGACCTTGTATACAGTAGTAGTCTGGTACTAGATCAAGAACCAATGAGATATAAGATTATGCTTGAGAAGAATTCCACTAATTTACCACCAAATGCCTGAGAATCAAGAGGTTGTTGTCCTGAAAAATGCCAATAACAAGTCAGATTATTAAAGCTATGTGGCCTGGCCTGACTTTGGCTTTCATTATCACCCACATTTGTTCATTATGATGGGAATTTCAGAAACTGTTGGTTTTAGATCAGGAGGAGAGCAGTATGAGGGAGGTGAAACACACAGCCCTGATGGAGCGTCACTTTAATGCACAGGTACTATGTTTTGCCAGACATAGTTTGAATATTCAACATTTTTCCCACAAATTTCAAGTGATCAATATAAACACACATAAAAGCTTTGCTTTCAGACAAAGCCTCCCTGCTTCAAGGGTTATGTACTTTGTGTGTCATATTGTACTGCTGAGGTAGAAAACACACATTAGCAAATACACCAGTCACAGACAATGTGATGCATCATCAAACACTGAGACCTCAGTCCTGCAGATAAGTTATACAAACAATGCTTCTCAGGAATAGGAGGTGTGGAGAATAGTTCAATAGACACACATTCCTGAAACTTTTGTCAGAAAGAAAGTGTTCGTTGAGAAATTTCTGTAACGGTAATATTGTGAAACACAAACACTTGGTAAGGGTCAGGAGAAAATCTGGAACACACTATTTTAACACACAGTGCTGATACCATCTGCTTAACCATCACACACACACACACACACACACTTTCCACTGACAGAGAAAGATGAACAGAAACAAAGGACAACTCACTATCACCGGTCTTGGAAAGAGCCTTTACTTGAGACATCATCATTTTTTTCCTCACAGTATAAATAATGATTTTAAAAGATTGATTTTCATTTTATACAAAAATAATACAAGACTGAGAAAATCTAATGGTATGTGTTGAGAATGGCATTGTAACCAAGTGGCATATGCTCAATAAAAGCATTAATAAATGACCTTTTGGAAAGCAAGAACAACAGGTGAGAGTTAAAAGAACAAAGCAAACTAACAAAATTACATTCTTCTCTTTTCCAAATCTAGCAGTCCAAAAAGTAATTTAATGCATGTGGTGTCTAGTGTTTAACTTTATGGGTTATTACTTCATGTTTTGTGTACCTCAGAGTTGCATAAGTGGGTAATACTGTTTGTCCTGGTGAACATGGCCTGATGACAGACAACCACCTTTACTCACGGTTATCAGCCTCTCAATTACCAATTACTAATACAGCAAGAGGCTCTTAATAGCCTGTCTGTGATACCATCACTAATATTTATACTAACAGAATAATGGTATTATGTTATGGTTTCATTTTCATGGTATCATTCTCAGATGCCAAAATGGAAAGAAGGAAAAAGTGTGCAATATCTGCAGCTTGGCTTTGACAAGCTATTGTCTTGCTGTTTTGCTGGTGTAACTATTTTTAAACCTGCAGAAAATGGGCAAATCCCACATTTTTTTGTGCCATTCAGTACATTGCATAGTCCTTTCTGTTCTAAAGATTGTCATTTCTAAATCACAGTTTGTTGAAGAAAAGTTATGGACCTGAAATATGTACATCTTTCAAGACATAGCATAATTATCATTCATATTTACAACTGTACAGAACAGTGACTACTCATATTAACCACTCAAATGGAAGACCCACTGCAATGTATATGCAGGAAAATCCAACACATTCAGTCCATAATCTTCTACCCAAAAAGATCTGACAAATATGTTGAAAATAAAATAAGCTGATTGTCATTTCATTCAAAAACTCATTACACAACATCTATGTCTAGGTGAGCTCAATGATGATAGAGAGAGGTTTTAGATTGACAGTCCAGGGACAGGATGAGGAGAAGCCTCCTAAGAGTCCATTAAAGAGTCAGCTTGGCCAGAAATGGAGCATTGGTCATCCTTTTGCATTTGGTAACCCTGTGAGTGTACAAAATCGTGCCAGTTTAACACCCCCACTGCACACCATTTCCATTTGTTCCTAAAAGATGTCAGAATCATCCTCTTTTTAGTGGTTGGAAGCAAAACACTGTTACAAAAGGCTAGCTTGGAAATTGTTCAACTGTAGTAGTTTCCAGGTGATCCTCCCATCTTTCCATGGTACAGTTAGACTAAGGCAGAGTCTCCTTTCTGATTGCTCTCCTCTTTTTTTCAGTCCCTACATTAGTGACCAGCTCATCTTCCAGTGCACTGTTGCCAGTGATTAGGAGTTGCCACAGATACAGCAGGGAGAGAGCCGGAGAAATGTGCTCCTGTTGCTAGGCATTGAGGAAGTCAGGTGGATATGCTCACCAGGCTTGCAGAGGACACTGTCGACAAAGAGAGGAAGGAAAAAAAGAGTAAATGGTCAGACCTTAATAAACAGTGATATACACAGTGCTACTGGTGGTAAAGTTAACAGATGTCAGAATTAATAGTGAAGTTATAAGCTTTTCCAATGAAATGTCCTCTATTGTTTTGTTTGCTATTTCTATTTCTCTCTTTGCCTTTAAGGGCGGAGGCACGTGACCCCATCATGACCTGCTGGCCAACAAACAGTCTCACCTGATAAAGGTGTGGGCCAGCTGCTGCGACTAGAGCCTTAAGATGCTGCTCTATGAGTAGAGGGGGTGTTTAGTGTGAGCAAAAAAGGGCAAACAGGAGGGCAATAAAGCCAGAGTGGGTTTGTAATATCCCCCAGAAAGCCCACTGCCATTTGTTACACCACCCAAGTCAAATACAAGGGCTCTGATAAGGGAGAGGAGAACCTGAAAGTGCCCTCTTAGCAGGCTGAGGGATCACATACCTGAGGCACATTCAGTACCTCATAAACAGCTCCATATATAGATATAAAATTCTGAATTCAATTATTTGATTTCATGTGTTACTATATATTACTAATATTGTAAAGGGTTTGTGTGTGTGTGTGCGTGTGCGTGTGGGAGAGAGAGACTCTCTGCAGTGAAGAGCACTATGTGACATTAAGGCCAAGTCACGTCAGCTCATCAGCTAGTGGCCATCACCAGTGCAGCGTGGGAAATTGAGCGTGTGAAAGCAGTTGAGTGAGGACTGCATTTCAGGCTAGAGCGCTCATGGAGGGTGGGGAGAAGTCAGAAAGGGGAAGAGGGAATTAGTGAACGCACTTGCCTCCCCACAGCAGGGAAACAAGAGCGACACACTAGCTTTAATTAAGAGCGAGGGTCATTTCCTGGTCTGATATGCTGAGCGCTGGTCCGGGAGTGGTGGAATAAAGAGTGGGCAGAGGGAAAGAGAGAAGCGGATATAGGGATGGGGAGCGATTAAAAAAAAGAGGAAAAGAGAACAGGGATGGGAATAAAGGAAAAATAGAGATAGAAATACTGAAAGTATGAGTGAGTGAGTGATAGAGAGGAAAAGAAGAAAGAGAGACAGAGGGAGCGGTTTATATATCAGGAGATATATATCTGCTTGTGTGGGGACAGCACGGGTGACTAGTCAGCCAGGCCGTTCAAAGGAAATGGGTATTCTGAGGAGTATAGCTACACTTGCTTGCTTTACTGATTCAGATGTGCAGAGAGCATGGATAAACCGAAGGGACTCCTTTACAATTTCTGACTCTACAAATTACCATTTAATTCTCTTATTTCCAGCTGTTCCCTCATTACTCATTTTGTACACATTCTGTGTGCTTCAAATTGTAAAAAAGCATCCTATGTCTGCTACTTCATGAAATACTACAGATTTGATCAGGCAAGAAGGACACCATTTCACCATTTCACTTCACCAAAGTGCAGGATTATTAAGTGACTTTATTTAAACAGTATTTACCCAGTTGAGACCCCCCAGTTGCACCATCTTGTTTACAGGAGCATCCTAATATGACAGGGATTAAATAAATTGTCAGAATGAACACAACTATTAGCTGGGATTAGTATAGTGCTCACTGTGGATGTTTACGAATAACATGTCCTTTAGTGATAATCTGCAATTAGGTGCACATTAGTGTAGCTTGATTAATAATTAAGAAAAAAAATTTAAAAATTTGATTTTTTTTTTTCATTCCCAAAACAAAAAAAAAAAAATTTGAAAGCTGCAGGATAGAGCCCCTAATGCTTAAACTTTCCAAAAGCATGACTGAAGGGATACATGCAGAACACACAAACTCAGATAGCTACATATTCCACACAAAGGTATCATATATTATGGCAGAAGAAATGAGAAGAACTGAAGCTAGGCGCACATGACTGACCTGTTTGGTGGAGGACATTGAGCTGAGGGTGCTGAGGCTGTTGTTGTCTGTCACTACCATGGCGGACGGAAAGCGTGATGGGTGGGAATACTGTGGTGGCTCCTGCTTGTGTGGATACACTGTGAAAAGAACACAACAGGCAGACGAAGGGTCACATGTGTGTCTAAAATGTCTGCATGTAATAAGAATACAAATGAGCTGCATTTTCCTAAATAAATTGTTGTTTTGAGTGAGTTGCATGTAGTATGTTTATCCATATAGGAACCAAAATGTTACACTTAAATATGCATTCAGTCATTTGGCAGATACTTTTAACACTTCTAACAGCTGAAAGGTCATAATATAAATAATCAGAATGAAGACAACTCAATGGACTAACTGGCCTCGACTATTATCTATAGAGGTACAGAAGAGTATAGTCTCATTGTGTACTTATCAGAAGCATGTCCTACAATGATAATCTAGGTTTAATGCAAATTATTGTAGCATAAAAAGAACAAGGTTCATAACCAGAAAGACTAGAGACTAATGTTGATTCGTAACAAGGGCTGGAGTGCCCCAGAGGATAACTAAAAACATTTTTCAAACTTGTAAGTACCTAACTAAGTAAATAAACAACAAGTACAAAGTTGGGTTTTTAGTTTTTTTTTTTTTAAGTATAAGGAAAATTAAGAAAAGGAAAATATGCAAACATATTGCTATTTCCCATTAGGGAATTTTTCACTTTATGTATAATGAAAGAATTAACCAGCTACATTAAGAGTGGATGTACATGTAAGAGAAGAAAGCACACTTACTATGTGAGTGTGTAACGGTGGCCATGAAGGGCTGTTGGCTCATGTGGCTATGGGACTGTTGCATGAGACTCTGCTGGTGAGAGCTATGCAGCTGCTGTGAGAACTGCACGGGCTGTAGGGTGGCCAGGCTTCCTGCCACACTGTTGATTACTGGCACAGTCTGTGCCTGCGATGTGCTCAGACCTGTACACAAAGTTACACAATGTTTATGATGCTACCGATTCCACTCCTGGTTTAAATCAGGCATGTTATTAGCAGAGGAAACACAAAAATGCTCAGGCCATCATGTCCCCAAGACTGGGGGTTGACAAACAGTGGCAGCAAATATGAATTGCTGAAGACAGAGAAAGTAAGAGAGAGCACTCACCCTGTGCAATGGCCATGACTCCAGAAATGGGCATAATGAGGTTCTGTGTTTGCTGGTGAGCATGGTGGGAGTTGTGGATGTTGGTCAAGGTGCTAACTGGTGGAAGACCTCCACCTGATACTGAGATCTGCCAAGAGAAAACACAGAGACTCAGTCATAGGCTGTCTAACTGCCATTAGGCAAGGGACTTCATTCTAGTGCAAGTACCAAACTCTTGCTTTCTAAACCTTAGATCAGTTACCAGTAAAAGGGCTGAGATGGTTTTATAAAAGGATAAAAGGATCTGCAGTGCTGTCTTAGAGCAAGAATGACAGGGCTTGAAGTGACAATGGGTATTTTTGAATAGGCTGCTGGTCATAGATGAGGCTTTGCTCAGACAACTGTCTGAGGGCAAAGATAAGCCACAATTATCCTCCCTTCCTCCTCATGCTGATTTACGTTCTACTCACTGACACAAGTGCACTAGAAAGTCCCAATGAATTTAAGTCAGAACCTAACTAAATTAAACAAGTCAATATCTGTGATATATAAAGAAGTTTAAAACATCGAAGGTGACTGAGGTTTGTCTAGCTGAAAATTCAATATTTAGATAGAGCAGGGGGGTCAGATATTCTCCTCCTGCAGCACCATAGCTTAATCGAGCGCTGCTGTCAGTCCACTTGCCAGAGTAAGCAGAGCTCCACCCGCTACTTCTTCCTCCATGGCATATAATCAATAACAACAGAATGTTTCTTTGTCAGGTTTATTGGCATAGCCATGGTCATGCCCTGCTCATAGTAACACCATAGCTGCCCTGTGGCGTACTGTGGACTAAATCTTACTGTCTACTGGAGCTTCAACTGAAAGAACAATGCAGTGTTTGTTGCGCTACACAGCAGTCAATGACAGCAGCTATCGGGGGCCCGTTTCGGCGTTGCTGTATCAAAAGTAGGCCTTGGCTTATCTTATCTGAGGCAGGAGTGGCCAGGTGTGCTCACCATCTTGGCGTCAGGTGACAGCAGGCCGTGGCTGGGGTCCAGTGCACCGGGGGAGACCTGCTGCAGTACAGACTGGCTGCTCGTCATGCTGTGGTGATTGATAGTGCTAGAGGAGCTGACTTCACTGGGAGCCTGGTTGTACCTGACAGCTGAGGAAAGAGAGAGAGAGAGAGAGAGAGAGAGAGAGAAAGAAACAAAGAAAGAGAGAGAGAGTGAGAGAGAGAGAGTTACTTTTTGAAGTTTGTCTTTGCTGGAGGTGTGTCGCACAAGTCTACATATAGGGTAGAGATTTGGGCCTTTCCATGTGTTTTCACATTAGCCACAAGTTGCCAGAGACGCTTATGTCTGCCTTCTGGCCCCAGACAGGTTAGAGCAGAACAAACAAACTCTATTGCAGATACATGCCCAACAGAGTCAAGGCCAGTGTACACATAGCCTGTCGCTCATAACACCACACACTCATGGCAGCTTGTGCTTCCCAGGACACCTTAAACATTCTCTGATTTGACTTTGAGTAAAAAGATACATGTTTTCAAATTCAAAATTGAAGATTCTTTTAATGGGATAATTTGCTTTGCAGTCTGAGTCTCATGTCAAGTCCTGGGAGTCCACTTTACAGAGATTTCAGTCATCTCTTGTGCAGTGGGTGTTTGCAAATCCCAGCCCCCTCTGATACTGTCCAAGCAAACATTACAAAATCAATGCCAGTGTCAAATACTTCTGTTGATATGCAGGCAGTATCTCATTTAAGCTCCAGTAACAACCTGACAGAGACATCGGCTATGATTACCTAAAATAACACACCAAGAGCAGGCTCTTCGCAAGCTTTATAACTGACCAGACCATGACATAGAACACCCAAACACTGCCACACATTACCAAAGGCACCATGTACTACATAAACATCATAGTTGTGGTGGTATGAAACACATGCTTCTAAGTGGCAAACAACTTTTTTTTAACCATAGTAGCAATGACCACATTTCATCCATCATGTGGTTCATTAGCTAGACGAGGGTCTCTCCACAGAAGGCCACAAACCTGTGTCTGTCCGCTTCAGCATGCAGCCAAATCCCTCCAGGTCTACAGCATCTTGTAAACACCAACAGCGGACAATAAAGCACTCCATTGGGCTCATGGACCCCTGACCACACAATGGACCGACCACCATAAACTGACTTTATTTTATAGGACTATACCCTGTAAAAGTGTCAGGGGGAGGATGGGGCTATTCACCGGGGGCATTGTCTGACTTTGTCTGCTATTCACCTAGGATGCAGGGACTGCTCTCTCTCTCTCTCTCTCTCTCTCTCTCTCTCTTTTAGCCAGCCTGGGTCGTATGTCTGATCCAGTCTGACCAGCAGGAGAGCTCTGTTTCTGGGGCAACAAGGAAGCAAAATATGGTCTTTGACAACATAGGGCAGGAGCAATGCAGGACAAAAACACACCATAAGCAAGTGGAACTATCCCACAACACACATTACAAAAGTTGTAATACACCTGTTCAGTGGTCAATCCTTGATCTTAAAACCTAGTGGAACAAGCCAGATTGAGTAAAAAAAAGTCCAGAGGATGGTAAGTGCAGAAGGGGAGTGGTAGCAGGGAGTGGGAGCAAGAACTAAAAGGCTTCAGTTCTCCCTGGGACCCATGTAATATCAAAGCCCTGGTGCCCAACCCCAGGCAATAGTCTTTAGAATGCTGCTGCATATGAGAGACCTCCTGGGTCTCTGCAGGACGTACATGTCCTTTCAGCCTGGCTGTGGGCTTCATGGTAAGTGTCGGGACAGCTGAACCCATGAGTTCTGTGCAAAGGTCATCCAGAAGGACACTGCACCATAAACTACAATGTTCTACATTCTGGCCCACCAGCTGAGGAGAATTCTTTCATTAAGAAATAAGAAGGTATGATAAGAGAAAGACAAATTACAATATTTAATGTGGCTGTCAAAAATTGCTGCCAGTGGTATATTCATTCAGAGTACAGAAGTATATACATTTATCTGCATTGCATTGGGACCCAAAACAAAGGTAACAAAACAGCCAAAGACTCAACACATAGCTCCTAACTCTTATCAATAGCATGATAAGATCAATAAAAGGTCAATAAAACTGGAATAAGAGAACTGACCCTTCAGTGACCTTTTCCTTCTGACCTAGGCTTGATGTGATTTGAGAAAAAAGGGGCTTCACCCACAGCCAACTATAGCCACAGCAGAAGGGGTGATCAGTCCTGTCTGCTCAAAAAAAGACCCAATACTAGCGGACAGCTCCTGCTGCTCTGCTCCCGTCCCAGCTTCAACCACTATATTCTAGTTCATAAAGGTGGGGGGAGGGCTCTGGCATCCCCTCCCCTACCCCAACAGAGATAAATGAACCTAGGTTACAGTCACTTCTAATACACCATGGACAATGGGGCTTCCTGCTAGGAGAGAGTAAAGAGAGCAGGGGACAGGGGAGCCCCTTATCAAAGGTCTGGGAGATGTAGTAACTGAGGATTTTAATTGTCAATTAAGCATGCATAATACAGACTGTGTCTTAGCAACATGATGAGGGCAACCTGCTGAGCCATTCTTGTTGGGTCAGGCTTCTACACTGAAAAACATCTGATGCTGCTGGCAGGATGCCTTGTAAGCACCCTAACCCCCAGCTAAGGAAGAGCTTAGTAAAGCAGAGTCTTCCTTTTCTGAAACCATCACCCCTACCCCTATGCCCTTAGCTTCTGCCCCTTTCCACTCTAACACACCAGCCAGTGACCCTGCCTCTCCTTGCAACCTGGGGTCATTGACTGGCCAGGTGTGCAGGAGGGAAAATCCATAAGCAAACAAACAAACCCCACACAACCAACATGTATCCACAAGATTAAAAAGTATGTTCAAGGAAAATGAGCACTCTCTTCTTCTGATCTTTTAACACAAAGATTTTTTTTTTTAATTTTAGTGCCTTGCTATTTCAAGCTAGGTCAGTGTATCCAACTGGGTATGTGCTTTATTAGATAAATCAGAAGAGGGGGCAGCAGTAAAATGACAACCTCACAGGGAAAACAATACTACTGCCATAACTACTGCTTGTTTGACCTGAGGCTGACCCTGGTACTGATCCCAGGTATGTGGATTGTCATTAACACATTTCCAAAGCTGAGAATAAAAAAAATGGCATTTGCACAGTACATTCTAATTACTCTCATCTCTTCTCACTCTAATGCTGATCCGATCTGTCTCAACTGTTTCTTATTTTCCCACAGAACTGGAGTTGAATCTAATGACAAACATTGTTTTCTACCTACAATGCTATCAAACACTACAGCCCTGATAACAGCCTTGCCTCAGTAACCTGGCCTAGATTCACAGCTGAGGCTTTAAGCAGCGTTTATAGACGTAAGTTCGTTTAACTGGAGGTGAAAGGATATTGAAATATGCTTACCTTGCATCTTGCTGGGTGGAGAGGTGCTGGCCTGAGAATGGTGTGGCGAGCTGTGTGTGAGGAGAGGGTTGATGCTTTGCCCTCCATAGGCATCCATAGCCAGCTTCTGCCTGAAGGCTTCCTCTTTGCGCCGATTGGCGAACCAGTTGTAAACGCGCACCTCTGTGACTAAATTGGTACCAAGCCCTTGGGCTTTAGATGGTGATACGCCTCTCTGTAGACACTCTGCCCTAAATGGGGACAAAAAATGTTTAATCGATGCAATTATTGGTCAATTATGTACGATTACATAGTGTGTAGGATGCTAGAAACCTTGATATTGCATATTGAAATAGTTAATAAATTATATGATGCATGCAGCATTACCGATTGCATTCTTCTACCAGAGCCTCCCGCTCTTCTTTGCTTGGGTTCTTCTGCCGTTCATAGGCCTGGTAGAGGATCTGCTGGGACGCAGGCCCCCACTTGAAGCGGTTGCGTCTGAGTTTCTTGAGGGCAGGTTCAGTGCCAGCATCATCTCCAGGCTGCCCAATGCCCGGTCCAGGCTGACTGAACTCTGGGAAAAGAAGGAGCACCTGATCCTGACTGCTTTTGTCTGCCATACTACTGCCAGACCCTTGTGTTGCTTGGTTGAATTCTGTAAAAATAAAGAAAGTGTTTTTGGTGTACATGTACCTCGTGCTATTACAAAGTTTGGTGGTCTGTGCATTTATGAGTGCCAGGATACTCAGATATGTGGCCAGTGTAACCTACTCAAATTTAATTGCCACATGATTAAGCCTACAGGGCCAGAAAAGAGCAAATGACATTATAGCAAAAAATAAATAAAATAGGCTTTTGTGATTACAAATCCGGTATCTTATAAGATTTCATGTATATAAGTATATAAATATAAATACAGGACTGTGCAAAAGTCTTAGGCACCCTATTTTTTTAGTACAAACTTTGTTATAGATTTTTATTTTATGACTTCTACATTACTGATTCAGCACAAAAACATTTTAGATTCCAAACATTAGTTTTCCAGCACAAAATTCAGTGTTACAGAAAAATGTTTGTATGCCAGTAAAGAAAGCAGCAGATTACATAAGAGACACTTTTCAGACAAAAAAACATAATGAAGGCTGCTGGGTTTTGCTGCAAAAATAAGAAGCAAGTGAGACAAAGTGTCCAGAAGAACTGTGGCTGCTTCTGCAAGATGCTCAGTAACACTTACAGCTCATTTCCTTATAAAACTGCACACACTGTACCTGAGACTACTATTTTTTTTTAAAGCGAAGGATCATCACACCAAATATTGACTTTATTTCATTTATTACTGTTTACTGCTCTTTATAGTATTTTTTAAAATGTGGAAACATTTAATTTCATTATCTTTGAAGGCATCTCTGCTCTACAGCATTTCTTTGCATGCGCCTAAGACTTTTGCACAGTACTGTGTATATGTATGTGTATATATATATATATATATCCACACAAATGATATATGCTAAACTTCATTGGTTTCAGTACAAGCTTAGTGAACTTACGTCGCAGAATCTCGCGCTGCTTCCTGACGTACCAGGTGTAAAGAGCCGCGCGCTTCTGCGTCTTCATGGGCGTGCCCTTGTTCAGGTGCTGAGAGAGATGTGATTGGTTGAGGCCAGTGACGTCGACCACCTCGCGCTGCGGAATGTTGTGTTGCTGCATGTAGGCCTTGATCATGCGCGCGGCACGCCACGGGTCCTCACTGCGCGCGCGGGCATAAAGACACAAGTGCTTTATTTTTATTTGTTTTTTTTTATATGGAAAAAAAGCAATTTTAAAAATATGCGTTACACATGTCCACATATATTATTATTATTATTATTATTATTATTGTTATTATTATTATTATTATTATTGCCAGAATTTAAAATGTTTTAAAATGTTGTTATTGGTGATTACTAACGCAGAGAAACAAATGTGTAATGTCCAGGCTCTGTGTGAGAGCTCGAAACTAAGCGAACAGCTGTGTACTGTGTGAACTGTGTGAGCTGTGAGCTGTGTGAGCTGTGTGCTGTTCCCTCTCTGGCTCTGTGACAGTCTGTCACTTTCCAGCTTTAAATGGTGGAAGCGCTCACACACGATTGTTAATCACCCTAATAAACGACCGTTAATCATCGCTTTCAGGGGCTGTAAATGCTTCCAAAGGTTAGGCCTACATTTAATGGGATAAGCACAATTCACTCTGATGGGATTTCATTACAGGAGGACGTGTTTATTAATAATAATGTAAAAATAAAAAAAACCAGCAGTGAGGATTTCTCCGGCTTCAGCTGACTAGCAGCGTACTCACGGAAGAAACATTACTTCTGTGATTGTTAATTATTTATATGCATGCTACAGTTATTTATAATACAGTCTATATTTCACATAAATACAAATACAAAGAACAAACGAAAAGTAAAAGAGAAAAAAAAATAAAGCGCTTCTCCTAAGAATAATAAATGCTTTGAATTATGAGGAAATTTACGCATTAATAATATCCTTTAGAAATATAAACTAAGCACTAATAATACTCATAATAATATTTTAAATTAGTTTTAAAAAATTAAAAATGCTACTTTGCATGTTATAAAAATGACGGCATGCTGTAACACAAAGCCTACTGAAAAATAAGTATTGTTCAGTGATGAAAACTGTTGAGGTATTTTTGAGGTGTAATTGCAGGATGAAGAGCGAGCACGTGAGCACAGAGCTGAATTAAATCTGCTGCTCAGCGTGGAAGTGGAAGCTTCAGTTATCAGAACAAAAAGCAAAGGCAGTGGTTAACTATATCACACCGCTTTGCGCATTGAAATGTCTTTCCGTTTTTTAGCTAAAATACATTTAAATATTGTTAATTAAAGCTTGCGTACACAGAAGCGGCCAAAAAAACCAACAATATAAAAAACCACTACAGCCATGAAAGAGCAGCGAGCACGAGCGCGCGCTTTAATTCCCAACTGCTGCAGCACTTACCTTTAAAACTGAAGTGTTAGCCATAATAAGCCAGACTGTAACAAATCTTTCTGTCCTGTTTGATTTGGAGTCTGACACCACACACTCACACACTCACACACACTCACACTTACACACACACAGCAAGTTACAGCTGAGGGAGAAGCTGCTTTATGCCTTTTGACAATGAATAACCAGATCTCCATTCACGCTAATCATACGCCACTGTGTATCTTTCAGTTGATGATTTATAGAATAAAATTAATAAGAAGTCAACGCCACGTGGTTTAGTTTGGGTTTTTAAAACTGCATTTCGCGATGCTGATGTTGCGGCTTCAAGAAGAAAAGTCGGGCTACAAACTGAAAATCAGAAAAACGGCGTGAATTCATTTGCTAAATCCGATTAAACCGTAGCTGATTATTCATCTGAGTGCCCCAAAGAGTTTCAAAACAACAACAACAACAACTAGCATTATTATTATTATTATTATTATTATTATTATTAGCTATATTGCATTGTATTGTAGAAGCAGTCTATTTTAATATCACACATAAATTACTAATTACAAAATTATTTTTAAAAATGAATGAATTAATTTTAAATGACAGGAATAATTTTTATGGAAGTGATCTCAGTTGCCAGTGTTGGATATTTTCGCTCATTTTAAGAAAGTGGAGTAACTCTGTCCTGAAGGCCGCAGTGGCCTGTAATTATACAGAAAGATCAACGAACATTTCACATTAGTGCTGGAGAGCGCTGTAGTTAATGATAAATAGAGCTTCTTCAGTTGATATTTCGCTAAGGTAAAGAAATAATAACCAGGTAGATAATTAGTAACCAGAATGTTAAAAGATGAATTTGGCGCGTGCTTTTAAATTTGTAAACACCGCGAGGCTGAGCTTTACTGTACAGCCTCTGGCTCTGACTGCAACACGCCGGTCTTCTGCCTCATTCTTCTGCTCCACACAAGCTCTCCAAAACATTATCTCCAAAGGCCTGAAGATATGAATATTACCGGGAGTCTTTACACACAAACTTCCACAGAGACACACTTCTGTATCTGTACCACAACCGCTTTCAAATTCTTCTTGATATGTTTTTTTTCTATTAAATGTTCTCACAAAACAAGAACAACCCCAATAACAATAACAACAACAATAATAACAATAATAATAATAATAATAATAATAATAATAATTTTAAGTTTTCAGACTTTAAGGATTTGGGGTTTATTTAGTCTATTAAGGTTAAATAGCTTAGTATGACAATTGGGAAAAAAAAGCAACTCTAATAAATATATTTTGTGATGAGATTATTTAGGCGCGTGTGGTCAGAGGACATGAGTGTTATTGCGGAGGGATTGCGGGACAGGGACAGGGACAGGGACAGGCCACTCACGCCAGCATGCGGTCCACCTCTGCGCGCTGCTCGGCCGCTTCCTCCGTGTTGAGAGACTGCAGCTCCTTCAGGATAGGCGGCGTGTCGTAATCATCTCCGTCCTCCGAGCCCTCGTCCCCCGACAGCTTCCCTTTACTGTGCCCGTTGGTCAGCGTATGAAAGACCGGCTTGGCCTCCACGTCGCTGCCGTTAGTTTTAGGCGGCGGCGGCGGAGACATGTGCAGGTTCTCCAGTTTAACTCCGTAACTGGCCGGGCTCGGCTCCATGTCGTCCAGCGCCTGGATCAAAACATCTTTAGTAACTCCGGAGTCTAACAGGGCGCTTAAAAGCTCCTGCTGCAGAGATGTCAGCTTGGACACCATGTCTGCGAACATCCAAAAAAAAAAAGCCCACCTTGATGAGGAGGTAAAGAGAGAAATAAACAGTAAGCTGTAAAAAATTCCTTCTTCTCACTACCTCCAGCACGTAAAAAGTCCCCCTGAGAAAGACACCTGCCTGATGAAAGCCCAGCAACTTCCCCACTCGCTATAACTTGCCATGATGCTTTGGGAGGGCGGGGCATCACAGTATGCTAATGAGAGGGCGGGGCCCTGCAGCCACTGCTGCTTCTGTACTGTCCTTTATGCAAATGAGCAGGTTGTCACAGACCGGCAGGTAGAGAGTGTTTACACTGGAGCTCTGCTGCTTTTATTGGCCTCTCTTATCAGCAACTTCAGTGAACTTTGGACTCTGTCACATTCAGACTGTAGTGAAGGGGCATAATAATAATAATAATAATAATAATAATAATAATAATAATAATAATAATAACAACAACATGGCAGCAATTACAATACAAACGATTATACAATTAAATATAATTAAAATAATATGCATATTTTATTATTTATACATATTCATAGGCTACTTTAATTGCACTTTGGAGCAAAAAATAGAAGCAATATGCACAATACATACAGTTTTAAAACAATTTATTGATTAAACAATTAATGATTATTATTATGTTTTTATTTTTATTTTTAATATATTATTATTATTATTATTATTATTATTATTATCCAATAAGAGGTGTCAGTGTAGGGGGGTCAGTGAGGAGGAAGCGTATAGGTGAACCTGCTTTGTGGCATTAATCTGGGCATTGGACACAAACTTGATTCTTTTTTATAAGTCAGGAAAACAAAAATATATTGTTTTTTTTAGGGTTTTTGTTGTGTGTTTTACAGTTGCAAGAACTTTTCTGTCCAGCTGCACTTTTATAAAAACTGCATGTGTACAGTATATCTCTGTGTATCTCTGAACACTTACATTTATGTTAATTTGTCAATATAAAAAACACGTCATTTTCAATAGACAGGGAGTTATAACCTCAGTTGACCGTGTTTTTGTCTAGGCCTGATTGAAATGAATAAGCCATGTGATACATATATCCATGCATGAAGGGGGTAACTACAGTATATTTCAGTAATAAACAGAGAGGATTGCAGGGGAGTACAGAGGAACAGGACATGTGTATTAAATTCAGGAGCTCATTTTCTCTACCATTTTACAGAACTATTTACATATTTGTTGAAATAAATAAATAAATAAATAACCCATACGGATAAGCAGAGTTACTTTTACATGATAGGTTGTGTTGATGACAGGGTCAGTTTTTAGTTTTATAGGGAGAGGCAGAATTTCACACACCTCCTTCCAGAGCTTCCAATGTGTCAACCATTAACAACAAATAATAACAAACAGCAAAACCTATGTATCCTGCACACAAGCTCTTGGCCCTGTTTTGAAAGCCATGTGTTTAGTAGAGCGTAGTGAAAAAACATTCAGCATTCCCGAGCTCACATGCTTCACAGACACAGGATGGTTGGGCAAGAGTAGGACAGATGTGGATCATAAGCTGTGTTAACACTTTACTTCACAAATATCTTTAGGCTTTATGCCTACACATACTGTAGGAAGCAGGACAGAAATACCACACTGGATTAGTACTTACTTAAAGATGGCAGTAATTGAGCCAATTTACAGACGGTAGTAATTTACTTAACTGAAATGTCAACCTGTGCTAGAGTATTTAAAATTTTGTGTATTTGTGGGATTTTGGGGATAGAATTTGAAGAATTTGGAGTGTACGGTATTTTTAGTAGACCTACACTAACTATTATTAGGATAATAATAGTTGTTGGGACTGAAGTTCTACCGTGATATGCCTATCCTGTCAATGTGTGTGAATATATACTGTAGCAAAAAAACAGGACAACTCAGTTAGAGTTTTGTACTGGTAGATAATATATGATATAAGATAATATATTAAGAATGACCGTAGCTACATCAGTCATTAGAAAAATGGAATGAAATTTAATGGGAACTTAAAATTAACCTACTTGGATATAATTCCATTCACTTCCTGATTATTTGTCTGGTCTGGCAATCAGGCAAATTTGGCCGTAGAATATTCAGTAGTTCCTCAGAATTCCCTGGATGCATTTTAGTTTTGTGATTGGCTGATATCAAGTAAAGGGATATGTTGCAGAAGAAGAAGAAGAAGAAGAAGAAGAAGAAGAAGATTTCTGTTCATGAAGAAGAATTTGTCACTGAAGCTTGGTTCTGTAATGAGAGTGAAAGTGGATGTGCAGCAGAGGTTGTTATGGTGTTATGCAAATAGAAAGTAGGTGAAATCACTTTGAAAGCAATTGTACCAAAAATGGCAAGTAGTTTCCATTGAGGTTTTCACACAAATCTAGCAGTCATGACATGTCAGAAATTATTTCTGGGGTGTTTGGTGTTGTCAAACTGTGATAACATGGAAAGGGAGACTCTCACCAAATCAGGGACTGTTTTCCAAATCTACCTAAACTACATAACTTAATAAAAGATCAATATATATTCCTAAGCCTAACAATGATATTCACGGATAGCTTGCATTTACAGTGCACGTCTGGTAGCCATCAGCTAATGGTAGTTTGCATTGTGAATGTTGTAAGAACAGAAGTTTGAGGTTAACTTCGAACAAGGGTCTGAACTAAAATACACTGAACTACAATACACTTGGCAGCCATTTAGGCCTGTGACCTCTTTCTACCCCCTCCACTACGGTCTACAGCACAGAGTGGAACGTTCGGAAATTTTCCTGGACGAAAAGGGCAGCAGAGGTATAGAGCGGGTGTGAGACTCAGTAGCCGGCGATCATGTCCCGTTCCACACAACGACTTGGACCTTACCCTCTACCTGCACTCGTCAACTGCTCCACATTACTGCTTTAAAACATGTCATTCCCCGCTCCAAACTACCTTCTGCTTGTTGACTCTTTATTGTTTTAAGTAGCGTCACATTTTTGCTGAGAAAAAAATAGAGAATAGAGAGGTCTGATGTTTGTAGTCGTTTTTTTTTCATAGTGTATTTTAAGATAAAAGGTGAACTTTATAGTACTCATGACTGGAATTGTCCATTATAATTGTCAAAATATGTTTTTGACATACCCCACAACGTTTTTGGTGATCTTTATGCCACGAGAACTTGGCATAACTACAGTTTTGCAGGGGATATTAATAGCATGAATTTTTTTAAGCACTAAAGTCATCAACGACTTTGATCAAGGACTTAAAGTGCTTTGATTAGATCACTTGAATTTTCCCCTGGAAGTAAACGGAGCATTGATCCATGAAGCATGAGGAACCAGCACCCTTCACCCTGCAGAACAGACAATTTAGAAGAAGTGCACATTGTCACAGTCATAATCACAATAATCCATCCCATAAAATAAATTAAAAACAGTCCATTAAACTCGTATGACCCCTCCCATGACATAAACAAATCTTGTGTTATTAAACCTCCATAATGTGAACAACCACACTGGCATTGCCCCTCCCTGTTTCTGAACTTCTGACTGACTGACACAGACTGTCGACTCAGTCAACAGACAGTGGAAAGGGTGTGCATGTGTGCACTTTTCCTGAATGAAGCCCAAGACATGAAAGTCTACCCTGTCAGTGCCGGAGATGTGTGTCTAAGCTCAGGACACCATTTGGTCTTTGATCACAAAGACTCAGAGTGTAGTGATTCACTGGTAATCAGTACTTGCCTCATCTTTCTTTTTCAGTCCATTTTTAGAGTTTTTCAGTCTTATTCTTTACCTAAGGAAATGAGACCCTGTCTCAGCTGTGCAGCTCTGTAAGTTCGCTTGCAACTAGAAGACAATAGATGTGAGCTATCATGGTCAGCATCTAAGACATCTCGCACATGTATTCAATACTCAGGTTGGGACAATCAAAGGAACATGATGAAGTAGACGGAGGGAGTGTTGGGGAAAACCTTGAAGAGCCGGGGTCAGAGCGTCCTTAGAGAAGCAGTCCATAACTCATCACCAGGGCACCATGACTCCATGAATAACCTCCCATCCTTCTCTGGCCTTCAGGAACTACTGTAGGAGACTCCTCAATACAGCTTAAAATCATTACAGGAAGAAAGCCTCATCACATAATATAATTACAATATCATTACCTCTATTTACACTAATGTAATCTCAGTCCCAAAAAGTACAGTATGTGCATATGCATTGCCATGAAAAGTGAGCAAAAAGTTCAACAAAGTAATGGTTTTTTGCTCATCATGCTACCACATTACACTGTAGGAAGTCTGACATGGAAATAATATTCAGCATGTGTCATTCAGTGCTTTGTGTAAAATTTCAGTGCCTCCATGTTTTCTGGTCACACTGTGCTGTACTTCTCACCCTGCCCATCCTGGAATCAATATTGACTCAGGGACTCAAAGTAAAGCTCTGCTGCTGTACTGTAAAATCAGGAAAGTCCATTTTGACTATGTGGTTTCATTGTGGTTTCAGTGGAGTCTGACTAAACCGAAATAATGCAGAATCATAAGACGTATAGTGTAGGCACTGAGCACAGTGATAGGAACTGTGTCCAGATGGCTACATGAGAAACAGTTTTTGTGGTTTTTGGCACTAGTACTATGAATTAGTAACAGCTTTAATCTGATATGTTAATATCATTTATATACATATCCTTTATATACATAGTTCAACTATTTCCATTAATATACAGAAAAATACAGAGAAAAAGAGTATCTCAATTGGATTCTACCACAAAGTCTTCCAAGTGGAACTCCTTCTGGAACACCCTGAGAACCATTTACGTATTTAGCCAGTCAAGAACATTTCACATTTTTTGCCCAAATTGCTGTTTTGGCAATTTTTTTTTTTACATTTGAAATTCATCGAGATTAAATGGGACTGCACAGTTGCAGCAGGTCACCAGTTGGGTCACCGATTCTCTCCTGAGATCAGGTTACTGTGTGCATGGAGTTTCTCTGCTGTGTCCATGTGGGTTTCCTCTGCATTTTCCAGGATCATCCCACCTCCTGAAAACATCCCACCCGACTACGTTAAATTCCCCTATGTGTGTGAATGAGTGTGTGGATGTGTCTGTACATGGTGCCGTGATGGACTGGTGTCACATTCAGGGTGTGTCCACAATCCTGACCAGGATGAATAACATAAAATTTCTTTGGAAAACAAAAGGATAATTAGTAAAAATTAGAGCAACTACAATATATTAATAGTCACATCATAAATGAAAATGACTTTATATACCTCCATCATACCATGATTCACAAATGCAGCAGTAAGAGTCAGATAACCGGTAGACGTTGATCTTCACCTGTCTATAAGACTTTGATCCAGAACTCCAAAGAGTTCTTTAAATGTTTGCCTTTTTATTACCAAACTGTATTCTGGATTTTGTGTTCATGAGGTTTAACCACTGGTATGTATTTTGTGTTGAGACTTTGTGGTATGCGTTTTTGTAATAGAAATGGGCTTTTATAAAAGAAATTGATTGAAAGGTGGCTTATGTATTAAACAGCCCAAGCTGGATCATGTCCAGACAAGGGAGGTGTGAAATGTAAAGGTTTGGAGCAGAACACCTCACCAGAGCAGCCTGATTAATAAGACAGCTGGCGTTGGGGTTATTAGCATTCACATATTCAAAGAGAATGATTCAGAGAAAACAAATGACCCAAAAACACACACAGGCACACCGAGGTATGAAAAGCAAAAAAAAAAAAAGGAAGCAAACCCAACCCAGATTTCTCAAACAGCACAAAGGAGTTCACCTATGATACGTGAAGGTAAAATCTTGGCTCTTATTTGTCGTTTGTTGCAGCAATGACAACTCACAGTGGCACTCAGACAGCCTTACTAGCCCTAAGGCTTGTGCTGCTGTGCCCCCTCAGCTATCCTTATCCCCTGTCCATCCAAGACCATGCATCGCAATCACCAATAAAACCAACGGTCCAGAAGATGATGTATCTTCTTTTCAAGGCCAACACAGTCTAATCCACATTTTCAGACCTCACCAAAAAAACATTATGACTTACTGGGAGCAGGGTATCTGTGTCACCTGAGCATATGTTATATATGAGGCAGGCCAAAGCTCTGAAACTAGGAGAGGAGCCAATATCTCTATATGAGTTAGTCATTAAGGATATTGTCGTGATGCATGCTGGGTGAATTTGCATATCACTCCAAAGTTTCACAGTAACATGAAGCATTTCATGCAGACCCCGCCATACAAGACTACATTGTCCTGGTGCAGGAGATAATGCTTCATTTGTTGCAGACTTGAATTTTGCTCCCAGGCACCACCCTGTGGGGACCTGTGGAAACACACACACACACACACACACACACACACACACACACACTCTCTCTCTCTCTCTCTCACACTCTCTCACTCTTGGTGAGCTGTTGAGCAGAGGAGGCCAGTGAGCACAATGAGGGTGAATTGGGAAGTCAGAGGTCCATGTGACTTTGATCCTCCCCCTAACCTTCCCAACGCCCCCACTCCACCCAATTAAGCATTCAAAAGCAATTACCTGCTTGATTTCCTTTGCGATTAAGGTTGACTTCACAGCCTCCTCATTAATGCAGGGCCACGCAGCACAGCCATTATAGCGGCCATGAGAAGTGCAACCTCTTACTCAAAACCTGCCGAGCAAAAATGGCCACTTTCAAAATAAGCACACTAAAAAAAGACACAATGAAGCTGGTACAGAAGAATAAATTGCTGAGAGAACTGAATATTCACTTAAAGTCAACTCAAGGCCCAGCAGTTTGTAAATACTTTAGACAAAGGAGATAATTTTCCACTCAACTATAATTAGACCTTAATAAAACTGAGATAGATAAGTGGGTAAAGCATAAACAAGGAAGCACACATCATCTATTCTCATGTCTCTATTGACAGGGCTTAATAAAAACACACATTAGATCATTTCCCTAGAGAAAAATATTACTTACAAATAATATATAAAAAAATTGTAAATAGCTTTACAGCTTTAGAATATAGTTTAGTATAAAATATAGAGCTTTAAACATGTAGATTAAAGGTAATATTGTCACATGCTTTTACAGCCTTGTAAAGCATGTGGAAATGTCTTACATGAAGAGGAATGAGCATGCCTCCACCAGCAATGCAGTGCAATGCATAATAAAAGCAAATCATGTGAACAAGCTCCAGAGGATGATGTTTGTGACCCCTCTGAAATTATATAGATCTATATGTATGGGTACTAAAGAGTAAAAAAAAAAACATTGCCATATCTTTATTAACCAAGTGGTTTAAACTTATGTGATCTTTGCTGGAAAAATTGTGCAAACAACATTGTGCAGAGCATACTGACAGCTTGAAAAGAGAAATTAGAAAAGGTGGGTGAAATTTTGTCTACGAAAACATTACAACGTAAAAAAAACATATATACATATGAGATTTCAAAGAAACATGGGAACTCATACAAATAGAAAATGGCTCAAAAGTTTTTCTGATGATCTTTCGTTTTACCAGTGAAGAAGAAATCCATGCTGCTCTCCATAAGTGTGTATCCTACACTGACACTGAACTTTGGAGAAACTCTCCAGAAAAAAAAGAACCTTCGAGTGTGTATCATTTTCTATAGACAAGACAAAAACCTTTTTTGTAAATGAACACAACACTATTTTTGCTACTTCCCTGCGTCAGGTAGTGATTAATTGTGCAGTGTATCATGTTGTTCGTCTGTGAATTCAGGATTCAGAACGCAGGAGAGAAAATAATAAAGTGAAGCAAAGAGAAGAAATAGCTAAGTGTCCGGCTCAGAGTGCTGATCCAGTCCCAGTGTAATGCTTTAAAGCATAATTTAACCCAAACCTTTCAATTCTGAGGAATTTCCCACTAGCAGCTACAAAGAGCTATTTTATTAAACAAAGAAGGCACCTGCTACATAATATAACGAACAATTCACATATTTTTCCCATTGATGCCCCTTATGGTTGAAAGATTTATTCAAAACATGAAAGGGATTATTTTAAAAATAGCCAAGCATTCTCACACAGTGCTCTGGAGAGTGAACTGAATATCAGTTCAAACACACAAAAACCATAATATTATCTGAAATAATATCCAGCACCCATGTGAGCACCTATTAGCACCCATATTCAAACCCATAAAACCTTTCCCACTGCTTTTATTTCATATTATTTCTAATATCTTTCATATTACATGACAAATTCACGAAATTCATGCCTTTGCCTGAAACAGTAACATATACCGAGATTTTGACTGTCAGATTTGCTTCTGTTTTTGCAGAAAATTCCTTATGACCAGCATTCTTTTCTGGTTTATTATGCAGTAGTTAATTTCTTGACCTGACATAAATTGACATCAAATTTTGGGGCAGTAAAAGTAATGTTTGGAAAATTAAAAACATTTTTAAGGACCCAATAATGCAGAAGTCATAAAATGAACATCTAAGTCAAAATTAGCATAAAGAAAATTAGAGTGCTTAAGACTTTTGTGTGTGTATATATATATATATATATATATATATATATATATATATATATATATATATACACAGAGAGAGACACACAAACACACCTAAAGATGTATGTATAGATATAGATATAGATATAGATTTAGGTGGATGTTAATGAGTAACAGAGTGTGTGAGGGATCAGCAAATTTCCCTTTAGCACAGACACCAATCAATGCTGGTGTGGTGTGAGTGTCTGTGAGAATTCAAAGGTGGCATTGTTTGACACACCACTGTATCACTCATGCCTCCCACCAGCACTAAAGTCAATGCCAGAGACTGTGTGTGTGTTTTAAATAATCTGCATTACTTAAAATACTTTTCCAGTGGCTTGAATATATAGTTATAAAAAAATTATTCACAATGACACATCAGATCATGACACGTGAAGACATGGTATATTTATTAACAGAGTGACGTCAAAACAGCAGTACCATATTTAAGAAACCAGAAAACTGTGTTCACTGATACTTTGGTTGAAAATATTCTATATAAATCACTGAATATGTAAAAGGAGGAAAAATGTGTTATTAAAGTACAGGCAATACTCAAGACACTCGGAAAAACTGCAGTGTAATGTATTTTATAACAATATCATCATATCACCCAGCTCTGTGTGTGTGTGTGTGTATGTGTGTGTGTGTGTGAGATGAAAGAATGTTAGTATTAATTTAAGTGACAGAGAATAAAAATCTGTATTACCAGTGCTGTAATTAAAACTAAAGTCTAAGTCTCCTTCAAAAGAATTATTATCTTATTGTTAAATTATAGATGATCTGCTGCTTTAGTGCTATAGCATAACATTAGTAATGTGAAAAAGACACTACACCAGGACACGGATCCAGCACCTGTATCATACACACATGACAAACACTGAACACTTTACACAAAACTCATGGTTTCTGTTTACATCACAGAAAATCTGCTAAAAATAGATTTCTAATTAAATGTCTTTTAACGATTTATACTATAAATGCAATAAAAACACACATATCGTGTACGTATAGTGGATACTTGAGGGATCTGTTGTTATTTGAAGGAGGAGGAACTATGACGTGTTTTTCCTGTCTGTGCTGGAGTCTGTTTCCTTTTATGCAAAATTCTGATTCTGGGAAGATTTATGCAGAGATGGGGACATTAGACCATGACTTTTTATAAATCATCAACTTAACGTATTATCCACAGCTTTGCGGAAGCACAACTTCTGTGGCAGATTGATCAGTTTTTCCTCTTTTTTTGTACATCAAAAGACAGATTAGTCAGAATAGGGATATGGGAAGCTGAGTTTGTATTCCATAATAATGATAGAAATATAAATTGTAACATGGCATAATAATGAGTATAATAATGATGTAATACTTTTTTACACTGTTTTGTAGAGAAATGCTTTCAATTAAAAACTTTCTGGTTTTATTCAAGGTAACTGTTAACTGTTAACAATTAAAGCAAAATGTGTTCAACTTGCTTGTTAACAGTATTTTTGCCAAGAAGAATCCTTTAATATTATTTTGATGCCAAAACTGAAACAGTGAATACTGGAAACATAATGTCTATGTAACTGTAGTTGTATAAATAGTTCCTTAAGGATAGGAAAAGATTGAAAACTGTAACCATGTAATATTTCAATAATACACACTCACCGTGCACTTTAATAGGAACACCTGTACACCTGCTCATTTATGCAGTTATCCAATCCAACATCCTATCAAGGGCACAGGCTCATCAAAATTGGACAGTTTAAGATTAGAAGAAAAAAAAAATGACCTGATCTGGCATTCTGAGATGCTTTTCTGCTCACCTCGGTTATAAAGAGTGATTATTATAGACTTCCTGTCAGCTCAGACCAGTCTGGCCATTTTCCTCTGACCTCTCTTATCAACAAGGCATTTCCACTCACAGAACTATCGCTCACTCAATGTTTTTTGTTTTCGTACCATTCTGTGAAAACTCCAGAGACTGCTGTGTGTGAAAATCCCAGGAGATCCCGGGAGCAGTTTCTGAAACAACCATGCCACGGTGAAAATCACAGAGATCACACTTTTTCCCCATTCCGATGTTTGATGTGAACATTAACTGAAGCTCTTGACCTGTATCTGCATGATTTTATGCATTGTGCTGCTGCCACATGATTGACTGATTGAAACTACATGAATGAGCAGGTGTACAGGTGTTCCTATTAAAGTGGACAGTGCGTGTATATGTTATATGTTGATATGTGTAATTTAAAATAACATACCACAATGCTGTTTAGAAATGTATTTTCTATAGCAGCAGCTCAGACAGTAGTTCCCGCTGCAAGGCAAATCACAGGTTTATATTCATGTGCTCGTTCTAATACATCATTTCCATAGTAACAGTTTACACGGGAACTTGTGACTGGGCTGCTCCACTTAACGTACGACTAATATTAAGAACATGCTGTTATTTAACAAAAAATGTGTAAAGGAGATGTTTATTTATTTATTTATCAGAGCAATATGGAAATGTCTTCAGGGAAGAGGAGTTTCCACTTTCTGTTTTTTCAATAACATGACAAGCAGCATTTTTTTCTTATCAGCTTAAAGAGAAAGAGAAAAGAGAGGATGCTGAGGGATCAACTGTTAATAGCTGCTGTTACGTAAATGATCGGAAGAACTAAGTTGTTCCAAGACGTTCCACAACATTAAACATAACTAATCATATGTATAAATAACTATAAGTATGATGTGCTGTTCTTTAATTAATAAAAAAAATCTAATTGTTGTCAGATTGCTGTGGTATAAGAGGAATGACACACTTCTGGACATATTGTTTTTAGAAGATAATCAGGAAATGGAGGTGGTAACACTGGGCCACATCACACCACCCTGTTGTTCATTATTTTCCTTTAACAGCATGACCCAAAGTTTTTTTTTTTTATTCCTTACAAATACATTGAACTGTACTGTTCCTACATTGTTGGCACCCATTAAAGATATCAAACTTCTCCACCTTCTAAATCTATGTAAAGCTTTGTAAATTGATCAATATAGCATTATTTCAATTTGTGTCCTCCTAAATGAGTTTTCAGCCTTGAGCAAACATCTGGCACGGTGCCATCTAATGTGAAACCCAAAGTTATCCATTATTACATGAGTAAAGAGAAGAACTTCACACTCAATCATCCGTGGCGTCTTGTCCCTCTGACAAATTTTAAACGTCTTCAGGTGCCCTCTGTCCCTGTATCATCACCAGCCATGAACTAATGTCAGACTGCACTCTCTAGTGCATGGTTCTAAGCTTTTTATTCCCCCCACATTTCCTAACACAAATATGAATTGATCTTATAACTACATTGAACATTTTGTTTGATGACGTCACTGTGAACCTGGCTGGATTAGGATGAGGTTACTGTGAGGGAAGAGGAGGTGCCAAGTTTTGTGTGGACTCTGTCTCCTGTCTTTTCCACCGTCTCCACGCTCCTCTGCCTGTCCCATAATGAATTCAGTCACACATCTCTGTTCCTCAGTCAGCACATTAACCCCCGGCCGAAGGAGGCATCCTGACGGAAAATAAAACCTGTCCCTCTCTGGCCACCGAGAGCGACATCAGGTTGACCTTTCAACCCTGTCCCCCTCCTTGTCAGCCCCTTTGCCCTAGTCTTGCTTCATCTGCATTTCAACACAGTGCCAGCGCATAGCTAACTCATCACTCACTCTCTCGCTCATGCAGTCACTCAATCACTCATCCATTCACTCTCTCGCTCTCTTACTGCTGTCTTCATTTCTCATTCAGTCATACACTCATTCCCTTACTCACTTTCACCTTCACTCACTCCCTCTCTCCCTCACTACTCCTGCTTTTTCATTTACACCACATGTTTAAGGCCTTATTAGGTAACATGATGTTCCTTTAAAGAATTTGAATTGTTTTTTTTTTGTCTGTTTGTTTGTTTGTTTGTTTGTTTGTTTTTTAAATAAGAGTAGAAACCATGCAGTTGTGTGATCAAGCCCACATTCCCACACACTGACACTAACCCCCCCTTCCCCCGGTGTCCATGACCCCCCATGGACATGATGGGATGTGATCTCACTTGTTCAGGATGCAGTTATTAAGCAGCGTTGTGCTTGGCTGCCTTCTATCTGCAGGAAGGCCAGAATGTAGTTGGGAGCCATTAAACAGAGCCGTGAGCACTGGAGCAGGGAGATGGGTTTGAGATGAGGCAGCATACTGTATACACACCTTTACTCCCAGCTCCCTTCAGCTATTGCTGGATCCCCCCTGCTGAGATGGTCAGGTCTACTAGACTGAAAAGGGACAGGGTCAGAGACAGGGACAGGTAAGCCTCAGAAATGCGATAAAAGCTTTTTTACAACACCCTTAGCATACTGAAAGAGCTGCAGGTTATCTCAAACAAAACTTGATCCCACCATTGTCCCGTGCCTTTTTCTACAGGCTTTGGACCTCTGAAAAAATGGTTCTCTGGATAATTAGGGGTTCTTAAGCTCCCTTGAAACTCTCTCTGATAGGGAAACTTCTGTAGCAGGATTCTACATAGAAGCTTTAAGTATCCCTGCAAAGCGACTGCCCTAAAGCATTTTAGACTTCTAGAATTAACCCCTATTGAAAAAAAATGTGGGGGTTTTTCTGTTCATCATGTCCACATTCTATAAAGATACACTAGAGTGAGTTTTCTCAGACGTATCAAGGTGTTATTCTACAATGGATTTAACACGTGGGCTGAGGTGAACAAAGCCCTGCAGTGGGCCAGGACATGGGCACACAGTTTCACAGCCACACTCATAAAGTGTTTTGCCGCTTTATGGCCCAGTTGCTCAACATCACATGCCTCCAGAGCTGGGATATTACCTGAGATAAGGTAAGAAAGCGACGAGCCCGGCACCAACCTGACCTCTCCCTGGGTTGTACACACACACACACACACACACAAATGCAAAGTCTACCAACACAGCCGTTTTAGTAGGGTGTTCTCAGACCCCCCAGGGCTTTCTAAAATGGCATCAAAAGCCAAGCACTACTGCACTGTAGTTATGCGTTTTATTTGCCCAGCCACCTGCTAAAACAAGCTCCCTCTCCCATAACCAATGACCCAGCACTGCTCGAAGTGTTTGGGAGCTGAGACCAACTGAAAATAAGCTTTTTTTTTTTTTTTTAAATGAAGTAAAAGAGAGCATGGAGGTACCGCAAGGATTTTTGTCACTTGTTGATTCTATAAATCACATCTTTGTGATAAGCTAATTGCCTTATCCTTGACGGCAGCTCACAGAGTGAGCAATAAAAGGGGCTGGATTACAAGACGTAAGACCATAAAGACTTTGGCTAAGGTTTCTGAGTGTGGGAGAGAGAGGGAGAAAGAGAGAAACAGGAGAGCAACAAGCTGGCAACTGACACTAATACAATTAGGATTGTGTTCTTTTGAGTTAATTAAATAGTGGAAGGAGAAATTAGACTCATTATAGTCAATGGCAGCAATTGTAAAGAGAAATTGTAAGTGATATATTAAGGACAATGGAATGTTTTTGGCCAGCTCAAAACATCCAGGAAACGATTGCTTGTTTTGTGTTTACAGTGTGGAGAGTAAAGGTTGGCAGAGGTGTAGTCTAGATATTAGCAGCAGACCGACAAAAGGCAGTTACCTTTAATATGCTATCCATATGACAAGACAACATTAGACCAACTCCAACCAATATCCCTCAAAACAATTTAAACACAGATTCTTCTCAGCTTTATAGGTCTGCGCTGATTTTTTCAGATTATTGCACTGGGGCAATTTGTTTCCAGTTAAAGCTCTGTATAAAGTTTTGTTGCAGAGGTTTATCAGGGCAATCACACCTACAGATCCAGTGTGAACCTGTTCAGCGTGACTGCCTCAGCCATTTCCTGCATAGCATTGCTAAACTCAATGGCTTCCCACCCAGTTCAGAGCAAAGCCATTAGGCCAAACTGCTCACGGGGCCAGCAGGGTACATCGGGCATGACATTTAGAAGGTAATTGCCTAGAAGTCCCTGTGCAAGGACAAACTTTAAAAAACAATGAACACACACAGATTTTTTTAACAAATGTTTCAACAATTGATCCAGTGAGATCATGTTTGTTCTGCACATTCTTATAAGTAATAAAAAAGCATGACACAGAGCTCTGGAATGACAAAGCAAAAAGTCCCTAGCTATATTTACCACAACCAACATTTCTCTGAAATTAGCTCCAGCGTAATGAGTTTTCCATAGGATCCCAGCTATTTGTCTGACCACCCTTACCGTCATGCGCCCATCTCACTTTCTGCCTCTTACTCCAGTATCAGCCCCTATAAATAACAGGAACTGGGATAATCTTTAACTCTCACTTTGGCTGAGGCAAATTCTGACAGGCTGCAAATAGTGAATAAAGTTCCTTGTGGTGCCACCAACGTTTCACCACTGCACTGTCCTCCATCTTCTCAAAGTCTTCACATCAGAACACCAGCAGAATTAAAAATCATCCCCATTTAATCTGTCCAACAAACACATCATTTGATCTTTTAGTGCATAAATCTAATTAAATTCAGTAAAAAAAATAAATAAATACATAAAACAGGAAAACTAATAAATAACAGTAGTCATCCTGCATTCATTCAATATCTTACATCAACTTCCACTGCTTTACACTTCTGGTACACAACTCCATTAATTCTCTGAATTCTCTTGATGAAAAAAACACTTTGCTAGGTTTATCATGAACATTTAATGTATTTATTCTGCCACATCAACACACTCAAAGGTGTCAACTTGATTCAGGAACAAAATTTTCTTTTTTTTCCTTTTTTTTCAGTCAGCGCATCCTTTTTTTAATTGCACACTTTTACTATAATTTTGTATTCATTTTTAATGCATAAAGCATTTCAACACATTTTATTAAATAATTAATTAAATTTGATTATTTGTACAACAGCAATTGTATTTATTGTAAATACCCTGAAATTCTGAAAAAAAAAAAATCCATTCATTCAAAAAATCCATTCAAATTTGTACAAACACCTACAGTATTTTTATCACGTTCTATTGCGAATTTAATAAAAATTAAAGTTTACTATTATTTATTTCTTATATATATATATATATATATATATATATATATATATATATATATATATATATATATATATATATATATATAAGCTTTAACATCAAACTAATCATGAGTGGATGAGTAGTATAAGAATACATAATAATTTGTATGCTTGTAAATAATTTGTAAAGCTTTGTTTTAAACACATATACATGAAAAGAGTTTGAAATAATAGTTATTAGAAATGTATCACACCCAAATGTACAGTACTATACTATACTATAGTGCACTGTACTATACTGTACTACAATATACTGTACTAGGCTACACTACACTACATTATATTGTACTACGTTAAATCATGTGACAGTATACCGTACCATACTATACTATATCATACTACAGTGTACCAAAATATATTGTACTCTACTATACTATACTACACTATACTGTGACACTGTACTGTTATACCGTACTACATATACCATACTGCACTGTACTATACTGTACTACACTATATTATATTATACTATACTATACTACTGTCATATTAAATTTTTTTTTCTCAAAGGTGTGCAGCTGTGAATCTCTCCTATTCCTGATAAATTTAGCAGCCAGTGACAGTCAGGAGAGGATGAGCACAACCTGGATGATGATTTGTCCTTGTTGTCTGCTGAAACCTCGAAATGCTGGAACATGACAAACCCGCATGTTTATGTCTCTCTGATTCTCATGACATGCAAGATGTTATAGTGTGCACAGGAAATAAAATGAGTGTCATTTTGTCAGGCTTTTTAAAGATGCCCTGATTAGACATTGTTTCCACCTGGACCTCATGACATAAGAGTACACTTTGTGACCTTTTGTATGATTGACATACTGTACAAACTCTCTTCATAGGGTTTATACACTCTCTGTAAACTGATTCAACTCAAAGTTGTAGTTTTCCTATTCAGGTAAATGTCACGTTTCTGTTTTTTTGGGTTTTTTTTTTTTTTTTTTTTTTTCAGTACATACTTAGGTCCTATGGAGAACCTTACAACAGCCACCGAAGATCCCTTTTTAAGAGTGTATTTGTAGAGAGGTTTTTTTCTGCACACACACTCAGTACACAAATTTTATGGTTCAGAGGGACAATATCCAGATCAGATCAATGACTCCGAACCAGAGGTGGAATGCCAGAGGAACGCAGCCCTTCTTAAGAAATAAACTTGCAAAAGCACTGGAGCTATAAAAACAAATGTCATGTTTCAGCACGTCTTATCATACTCACTGGGCTGTAAAATTGACGTGATTCAGTGGTGGGGAATAAAGACTGAATCGTGACCTTGGGTGGAAACAACACTGCAGTCCCAATTACTGAGCCACACCCCTGTGCATGGTGAGGATGCCCTCTAGTGACCAATACTGATCACAGAATGTTCACAAGGGCCTCAACAGCAGAGCCACAGAGGCCAACAAAACTTCACACAAATATCAAAGAGCATCCTTCTTGGGTCAGGGATTTACTTTGCAACCTGTTCCAAACGGGAATTTATACCACAGTGCTGTTGAATTCTTAAATCTGCTTGGTCAGAAGGTGTTGATTAAGTTTCTACAACAGCAGTTCTGGCAGTCGTTCTGGCTTTAATCCAAATCATAGCTTTATAGTACCGCATTCATTTCCATAGTAATCGCTAATTCACAGGAACTGACTCTCCACATAGTGTAAAGCTAATAATAATCATATTTAAAAAAAAAAAAAAACATTTTGTCATATAACAAAAAAAGTGTAATATTTGATATGGTGATGTTTTCTCTAAGTGGATGTTTATTTGTTATTTATATGTAACGGTCAGATTCCACCACAAGAAAAGTCTTCAGGAAAGAGGACATGTTGTGTTTTTTGGGGGGTCTCATTAACTTCAAGAAAGAAAAAAGAGAGACTGGTGAGGGAGAGGCTGTTTATAGCTGCTATAACCTAAGTGATAACAGGAACTAACGTAACTATAAGTGGTTAAAAAGCATTGTGTCATTCGATAATAAATATTTAATACAAATTTTTTACATTTGCATTTCATTTCAAATTGGTGGGGAAATTGCTGTAGTATAAGAGAAATAAAATATAAATTTCAGGGCAGTAACATATCACACCACCACGGCGTTGGTAATTTTCCTACAACAGCATGCACTTTTCATGCATTATTTAACACACTTTTGTTCATCACTGGTTGTTCAAGAAACATATTTGCTGGTCCTGTTTCTCCAATGTGCAACTATAGTCTTTATTGATATTACACAATACAGCAAAATTACTTAGGCAAACAAAACCCAGAGGACATTTACACATGTTAATGACTGATCTGCTTTTTGTCATGGGCAGTACCTGAGAGGGTACAGTGAAATGGAGTGCAAGTGTTTCACAGGCCTACCAATAGAGGGAGGCTTGAAGTCATGTGCAATATACAGAAATAGCAAATACAGACAAGTAACAAAAACCTACACCTCATATGTAGAGAAAAAAAACATGCTAAATGCTAAACATCTAAATAATTCCAACTTTAATAGCAGACTGAAAGAGCTGGAGAATATTGTGTGCAGAGTCCCTTTATGTTCGGCAACTGACATAATGAAGAAATTAAACACAAAATAAAGCTGGAAAAGCAGTTCGTTTAATATATCTTAGATTATTCCCCAACAGACATAATGCACTTGTAACCTTGTAAGACATTTTAAACAAAAAGGAAATGCAGTTTCACAGAATAAGAGTGTGATTTGTGCATCTGTAACCCATCTGTTCCCTAGCATACAAGCACCATCTCCAAACCAATGACATGAAACAATCGACAATAATAATCACCTAACCTTAGATGAACCCACATAAACATGACTTATTTTCTTTATTCTCCATCTCCACCACGGTACAGACACACCCCGTGCTCGTTAGAACTACATGGCAGCAAAGACTACTTAAACAAAACAGCTCTTAGAAGAAAAATAATACAGATGCACTTTTTGGAGTTCATCTGAATTGCTTTATTTAATCAACATCACGCCTGCCTTCACAGCTCCTATGCTCGAACAAACTCGTCAGGACCAGAAACAAAAACTCTCCCGATAAACATGGGACACCTACTGAAAAGCAACTTAACCTCAACATATGCACAATTAGTATGGTATACGGCCCATGCAGTTACGCACAGTCAGCATAGTCATGGTATGGCCTTGTTTAATATTTGTAGCATGTGGTTAGACAGGACATTGGCCACTAGTGCATCTTGGTCCATGTTGGAAAAGAACATTCTACTCTCGCTGTAAGACATCAGCCGGATTTGAACAGGAGGATGGCCACCTGGCCCAAGTAGAAGTAGATGAAGTGCTTCGTCTCATGGGTGACATAGCTGCCAAAGTTTCTTCCCACAATGCAATGCCATGTTGGGTTGTACTTCTTGTCAAACTCCTGCAATGGAGAGAAAAAAACAAAGTTTCAGTGACAATCTTTATTATGGGGTTCCTGGACGTTGTCCTTCAGTAACTCAAGTGTTTAACAGGCCCATAACACCAGCTCAGGTCATAATGTATTTTGTTTTGGGGTTTTTAGAAAGAGAGAGAGGGAGGGATAGAGAGAGGGAGGGAGAGAGAGAGGGAGGGAGAGAGAGAGAGAGAGAGAGAGAGCGCACACAATGAAGAGACTGTATTTGCCTGAACCAGGAATTTCCACGGCGTTATCTGTGCAGGCAACCTGATCTCAACAGAAATGCAGTGAAGTCATATGAGCAAGTATGACTGCTAAGTAAAACTAACATTTCACACAAGTCGAGTCGTAGAGAACAGATACAAATTTGCACGTGGATTTCCATGTTGAACTCTGGCTGATTTTGAAGACCAGGTTTGGGAAACTTGGGAAACAGTTCAGATTACTGCTGTGATTAAAGTTACCTTTTTGATGTATGCTGCGATGTCCTTCTCAATGTTGTACTTCTCCATGGCCTGTGTTGCACAGTCAACTGCATCCTGCTGCATGTCCTCAGACATGTCAGCATTCTTGATCACAGCTTTCCTGTCAGTCATAATGCTTGAAGGGGGAAAAAGCAAATATCATATGCATACACACACACACACCCCAAGAAGACACCACAATTCAACTTTGCTAAAATGGCATCGTTCAGTCAGATTGGTTGTTACATGACTAAAGTTTAAGTACTACTCCAGCCACTGGGTTTAGCAGTGCTCTCTGTGCCTGCGTTAGTTTAGGTGTGGCTCTATCTGTTCATACTACAATTCTCATGTAACTGCTTTGAGTCATCTGTCAGCTCCTGGAACAGTACTGTTGGGTTGTATTCCGGCTCACTTTGGATAACTTAATAAATGCATTAAGCTTTAAGTGAGCCAGTGAAAAAACCCCTCTGCCTACTGTTTGCCTTATGCTTCAACAGAGAGGCCTTTCACTGGTGTGCTCTTAGGCTGTTCTCTCACTGCCAGAAACTCTCAACACACTCCAAGGATGTGTTTTGTTAGGGTAATTCTGGGACACCTGATAAGTCAAAGTGAGACTAAAGTAGGCTAAATGCTTAATGGATGGTTCAGTTCTTTTACAGCACACACACACACACACACACACAGGCCAAAATAAAGTCCAACCAGCCTCAGAGGAACACCGGCTGCTGCCAAGCAATAATGATCCACATTATAATGAATTTATAGTGAATTAAAGGCAAGACTTTAGTGAATTGCTGAAGACTGTGTAGCTGAAAGGCAGTGCGCTGCACAGGGTGCAGAAGGCATCACTTCACCCCATGTAGCCTAATTCCTCTCTGTAAGGATGAAGGAGCCATTTGAGGTTCAGTGCATGGATAGTTTATTCTGGGCTATGCTACTGTTCAGAGTGTTTAACTCTTCATACGGATTATTACACTGAAATCCACGTTTAGCTTGGCTGTGACTTTTGGAGGAGAATGCCTGCACAGAGCTGAGCGAGCTTTGACGAGAGCAGATGAAAAGGAATGTAAAAGCGCAGTTCTCGGATCCTAACCCCTCCTGGACATGATCTCCCAGGCGCGTGCTAATGGCCTACTCCTCCGCACGCGCATGCCAAATTACACACTGCTTCTCCAGCAGTCATTTCCACCAACCGTGCGGTAAAGCACGAAGCTCTCTTCATTTCACCTGCTTCATTCAAACCTGTCACTAACGCCGGAGCTGAACGCGTTACGCCGCGTGACTCACCTGCAGTCGATCAGGTGTCCTTAGCAAATAAGAAGAATAAGAAGCAGAAATATTCACAGCAGCCCGAGTTTGGATGCTTGTATTTTTCTCGCGTCCTGTCAGGATGAGCTTTGTGTCTACAGGAACTCAAACACAGAGTCTGAAGCGCTGCTCGGTTCCTCTGCTCGGTTCCGCTGCTCTCCAGCGCGCGCTTTCCATTGGCTGCAGCTCTCCGCCTCCGCCGTGTGGTGCGCGCGCGTTTTCCTCTCGCGCCGCTCTGCCTGCATCTTATTTCAACCCATAATGCATCTTTGACCGGAGCAGAGACGGAAACGCGACAGGCTTCCCCTCCCAGCCTGCAAGATCATGTGATCACCCAGGTGAACTCAGAAAGCATGGTAGCACCTGCAGCCAAAACTTCCTTCCTTCCTTCTTTTTTTTTTTTAAATAGTGTGTGTGAGAGAGAGAGAGAGAGAGAGAGAGAGAGAGAGAATACCTTTGACAATTTTAAGTTGTTTGTGATCTATTTGTGATGTGTAATATTTTAAGATTCTTCTTTCATAGTTAATAAAGAAAAGGAGTCACTCATTATGCATCAACGTTTTCTTTTTATTGTTTATTGATGCAGTTGTTCACTAAAAAAAATACCAAATGAAAAGCTAACGATGTAAAAGCATCTACTACCGTCCATCAAAAAACAACTGACAATCTAAAGTTGCATGAGGATCAGCCCTAAACAAACTTCCCTTAATTTACCAGATTGCTCCTGTTGACTCCATCCCACAAGACTGCAGCATCTCCTCCTCAAAGTGTGTGTGTGAGAAAACACCAATGGCCACAATGTGGAGAAAGGTTCCAAGGGGAATTTATAGAAAAATAAAAATCAAAAGGTCTTATATATCCTGGACGAATTGATCCTGATCCATGTATCCAGCACTCCCTATCCTATCTTCATTATGAACTGATCCCAATGAGCCGGCATCCACCGAGCCTCTCCTCCATCCCAAACCTTTAAATACCAGCAAAACCAAGAAGAGGTGAGAGTTAGAAACACTTCCACTCACAGTCCTTTCTATAATGCATAAAATGATGAAAATGATATTTATTGAGATACCCATGCCCCCTACACACCAAACACGCCAAGGCCTGAAAGTGAATGTCTACCTTGATTTAGCAGCCTGGCAAATCGAATCAGATGCAAAGATACAGAACAGCATGAAACATTCGGTTAAGACCAAAAACACACATCTGACTGCATCGAGCTCGAACATGCAGTTCTGTACTGTGTTCTACCCAGAGGAAGCATGATATCCCTCTGATTTGCTGGTAAAGAAACATTAAACATAATAGAAACCCGACTGTTTATATATTTAAACCTGTAACTCAAATGATTCGGCAATTCTTTATTACAAAGTATCAGTTCATTCTTCTTGTCAAGCGACTACAGGAAGACAAAAGGGTAAAATACATGTGAGCTCACTCTCATGAAAGACAGTAGATGGCATTTACAAAAATATTCAGAGGCATTGAACAACTCTTTGTTTGGTCAATGAGAGTTCCATCTTGTATTCGAAAGAGGACAAAAGAAAGGCGAGAATGTGAGGGAGTCAACTTAGTCCTTTAAAAAGCATTGTTAAAAATTAGATGGGTGTTGATGGTTAAGAAGAGGGGTGGAGGACGGGGGCAGGGGCAATCAGAAAACAAAGGTCATAACGAAGACACGGAGGGGAAAAAAAACTAAAACTAATATTTAAAAAAGGAGGAGGGAGGGGGGTAAAAACCAACAGACTGACTCAACAGCTTCACCAAAAAACAGGGGAAGGGAATCTCAAACCCAAAACACCACAGCGGTGGCGAGTGGACGGCTTAGGAACGAGAGCGAGAGCGGCTGTGCCGGGGGGAGTACTGTGGGGAGCTTCGGCCACGGCGCGGCGAGTAGCTGCGGCTACGCTCGTTGCTGCGACTGCGACTTCTGCTGCGACTGCGGCTCCGGGACCTTGATCTTCCGTAACTTGGACTGCGTGGACCATCCACTTTCACACGGATATATGCGGTTTCCCCCTGGAAAAAATATAACAGAAAGCTTTCCTCTGAGCAACAGAACAACCAGACCTCATAATATTAAAATACTTACCGATTATTTAACATGCCCTCAATGCACACTGTATTATAACAGACTTGGAACAGTTTTGGGTGTAGGCTTAGTGATGGTGTGTACAGGACTTTGACTCTCACTCCAGTCTGCTTCTAAAGGAATTATAACAAATCCTGCTCACCACAGAAGAAATGTTTGTCTAACTAGCGCCATTCCCATGGTGGATTTTTGTTTGTACCTGCCCAGGGCGGTTTCTAATAATCTTAGTTCTACTTTCCAGATTATAAACTAATTAAAAAACAATTTAAACAGCGACACTAACCACGATAAAGCAGTTACGGAAGATGAATGAATGAGTTCATTCATGATGGTCAGACAGCACCCACTACATTCCCGTGTTCATTTATGTTGCATTTCTTTGTCCCATGAGCTGCCCACCAGTTACTGCATCTTTACTGGAAATAAATCCACCCAATCAACGGCTGCATCGACAGGGAAACTCTGATACATTACTATCCTGAGCCGAGGAATTACTACTTCTGCATCATGGCATTGTGAAACTCCGATCACCAAGGTAAATAAATAAACAAATATGGATCCATCCCAGATTTGCTTACCTTAAAGAAAAAACCATGATATGGCAAGAACATCCAAAAGTCTGAGCTAAAATCTTACCTCATGTGACCGGAATTTAGTGTTATCCAGTTTTCGAACAGCGTAGGTCATGTCTTCTTTGCGCACAAACTCCACCACACCGGTCCCATCTCGGAAAACGTCAGCATAACATACATCACCTGCTTCACGCATGTGATCCTTCAGATCTTGCCAACTGCCGCTGGGTGGTAACCCTACAGGAAAAACAAAAACATACCATCATGGTTTATCTTGCAATGTACAATGCTATGTACAGGTGTACTCCATCTGCATACTGTTCTCTGTCCAAGCACAGATAATATGACACAGGAAAGGGACTTGGATTACTGAACCTGCAGACAGCCCACGGGACTCAGTCTCGAAGCCACTCCATCAGCAAGACTCAGTTCTGAGAGCTGATAAGCCTTAAGCTTACATGCTGTGCTGTTTAGTGTTCAGTAGCTGTGCGCCTTACAGATGAGCTTCTGAACAGCATGCAAAAAAAGCAAGCTAAAGACTGACCTGAAACAATGACTCTGTATTCAGATCGCCTGGATGGAGGTCCGTATCTGCCTCTGGGAGCTCCACCGAAGCCTCCTCTCCCCATACCGCGTCCACTTCTGGGAAACTCCACCCGGAGCCGGTAGCCGTCGTAGTCATAGCCGTCCCGAGCATACACCGCGTCCTCGGCGTCCCTGAGGAGACACACAGCCACGCTCATTCCTGCAGCTCCTGCTTCCTCGGGATACTCAAACAAACTGGCTTTTCATTCATAAACACGAATTAACACACCTAATATTTTACTCAGAGGCGAAAAGAAAAGCCCACTGTAGCTGTACACACCTGAGAGAGCGACAGATTCCCGACTCGTCCTGCTCTCTCACCGAGCTAGCAGCTTTAGCACATCAGCTAACAAACACACCAACAGCAGCTTAGCGAGCTAACACACACAGTCTAACAGTTTTGCAAGCCTGACTACGGTCTGCGAAACATTCTCCTAAACACACAAATTTCCAAAATGCACACTTTTAAAAACGAAAGCACTACCTGCAGGAAATCACACCAAACCAGATTACATGCTAGCAGTTAGCTCAAACCTGCGTGACGCCATCATTAGCCGCCAGCGGCCTGCAGGCTACAGCACAATAACAACCTGCCACATGCAGCACACAACACTGCACAAATATTTATAATGCACCGTCCAAAATAGTAAAAACTACTAGGATAGCTTCATAACTTCCACCCCGACTAGTTAATGCCGTTAAGTGAGGGAGAGATAACAGACACGACGGTCGCAGGATAGCTTAAACGATGCTAAACTATGCTAAGCTAAGCTCACTCACTCACTCACCTGGGGTCTTCAAACTCGACAAAGGCAAACGGAGGGCCACCTCGTCGGTTTTTCAGATCGATATCTCGGATCGCTCCGTACTTGTAGAACACGTCCTCGACGTCTTTAGTGCGGATATCAGGAGGAAGGTTTCCTACATAAATCCGGCAGTCGTTGCTACCAGCTGGGCCTCGGATCACTCCAGACATGGCAAAAAGAAAGCGTGCTGTAAATGAAAACACACACACTGCAGTCAGCCAAACGCGAACGAGCGACGTCGCATACACATCTAACACACAAGCAGCAGTGCAGTAAGGCTACAGTACCGGCGGTAAACAGCGGGATTCAGCCTTCCTGTGCACACAAGACAATAAGCGCGTGGCGCTCCACCTGCACTGCGCGCTCGCGCCTTCACTTCCTCTCCATGACCCGCGCGCGGCGGCGGCGCGGAAGAATCCCGGAAACTCGCGGCGCGTCAGGCGCCGCATCCGCCTACATCCGCGAGGCGAGCTAGTTCCCAAACCAACAATCATTTTTGTGTATTTCCGGTAAATGCCAATGCAGTGCTAAATAAGCAAGTGTTTTTTTAGTTACTCCATACTGTTAATACACTACTTTATTGTGATTTATGTTTATTTCTCAATCCTCTGGGTAACTTATTTAATTTATTTAACTTATCTAACTTATTTAATTGCTAACTCCTGGAAACATTACTGTGCGAAATATAAATCAACCCCAGAGATCATAATATTAATGATCACACTGTAATTCCATCAATTATTAACATACACTAATTATTCTCTATAACTTTTCAAAGAATGGATATGAAAATCACGTGACCTCTTCTTTTAACAGTGTAATAGAAGTTAGGATTATTTCCTTTTGGCCTTACAGATAAGAAAGTGAAATAGGGGAATATAAAGCTAATAACCTAATATTTATATCTGATATCTGGGGTAAGATCCTTGGCTGTTCATTGTGAAGAATCTCAGTTATTGTGTAGTTAGTGTATTTATGGCCTGCTTAGGAAAACCATGATGTTAGTTCCCAGAATGAACATACTCATATACAGCTGTAACACTGACACGGAGTTAGTTGAGCCAGACACATGCAATATTTTCAGAATTTATTACATCTTATGCAGTATTTTCTGATCACATTTATCTAGTCACACAGAATACCACAACACTCACCAAAAGCACACAGCTCACAGGTACTAAGTGTAAATAAGCTTATTTCTATCCATTACACACAGACGTTTAAATCATGTTTTCATCAAGCACTGCACAGCACAAGCTGTAAAGAGAAACCCAAATTGTGTTGGCTGAGTGACAAGATCACTAGATCACATTTATCTATATGGTATTCATAATCATTTATAAGGTTTTATGAACAGTGTTTGAGTTGTTTAATTAATTTCAACAGCTCTAATACTGATTTAGTCCAAACAGCTACGTACTGAACCCAAGATACACCTCGAAGTTGTGTATGTGTATCAGAGTACAGTCGTTTCTACAACAGTGGCAGTGGAATTGGCTGTATCTGAGGAGATTCTGAATAATCATAGGCAGCAGGTAAAGGTAGCATTTCAGTATGCATAGCTAGACAGGTAATGGGAAAGCCCAGTAGCTCCACTGCTGTCCCCTCCACCAGAATACTTCCCCTGGGATGCCAGACTGTTGATCTGAAAACAACCACAAGGAAGATGTGAGGACTAGTTGGAAAGTGAACAGTATATAGGTCAATCCAGCATTTCTACTCTGTTCTGTAGCACAATATTATCAACCTGATTGGTTATTTTGCAGGAGCAGCAGCATTATTCCGCATTTAAGCTGCAATATGTGCATTAAGGCTTGGTAATTTTTATTGTCCCGGGGTTAGGTAAAAAGCCTATATATATATACATACACACACACACACACACACACAAGTCACCCAAAACTACATTACCAAGTTAATAAATTAGTCATTAGCTTGTGAGCTTGGACTTTTGTACTTGTTGCTCTGTCACTCTGTTCTGTGCTTTAAACAAAATATATTAAATGGTTTACAGTTTACTGATTGTAAAACATGACCAAGATGATTTCTGACAATTCATATAAAATCATTTGGTATTTACTTGTACAAAATAAGATAAATGTTGTAATTTTGCTTGAACCCAATTTGAAAATTTACAGCTTATCTGTCTCTATTTCCCAACTGTAGAATGTGTGGAATCATCCATATTATACAGTTTATGATAAGTCAGAATGGAAAAACATGGCAGGACGTGCCTCAGCACGTTTGATGAACTCCTCAGTGGCAGCACTCTGGTTTTCTTTCTGACCACGCCAGGTCTTCAGTGCTGAGGCCTGCAGCGCCCGACCAAAAGAAAAGGTCAGTGCCCAGGGCTTTACCAGCGGGCAGTTATTGATGGCATTTAAGTGGACAGAGGCCTCCTCTTCACTCTGGCCTCCGGAGAGAAAAGTTATTCCTGGAAGCAGAAGTATTTGAGCATTATAAACTTTTTTTTTTTTTTTTTTTAATCTCATATAATGGCCACGTGAATGTGAAGCCAAACAAAATTAGAAAAAATGTAAGTTCAAGGTGCAAAATGCAGTAGAGGGCTCTGAACACACAGGTACGTAAAGTATAAATAGTGTGACAAGACAGTGTAAGACAAGAGCAATGAGCAGAATTACAGCTGAAATTCGGCAGAACAAGGATACGCAGGACATGTAATCATGATTGTCAGTGATGTAATCGACATAACCAGTGACTGCAGGAGGCACGGTGCGACGTAGAGCAGTGACGGTCGCCATGGCAACCTCCTCGGCACTGTATTTGGTGGGGCATCCATGTCCAGGGGTCACCATGTTGGGCTTGAGCAGGGTGCCCTCCAGATACACATGATGATCAAACATGGCCTTGTACACTGCTGCCAAAACCTGGAGCACAAACACAGAGCGTTTACACTGGCTTTAATATGCAATAAGCTTAACTATCTTCAATTTCATACGGGACAGCAGCATTAACGGCGACTGCCACTAACCCTCTCTGTAACAAACTGGCAGCGCTTGAGGTCATGATCTCCATCAGGTAGGATCTCAGGTTCCACTATGGGTACAATCCCATGCTGGAAGAAAAAAAAACAAAACCAAAAAACAACATTTAGCCACACATCTTTGTTTTGTAAAACTAAGAGGAAAAGCCAACTGTATTAAAAATATTTAATCAGTTTCACAGTGTACCTGCTGGCAGATAGTAGCATAGCGTGCAAGGACATTTGCATTTTCTGTGATGCACAGCGGAGATGGAGCCGTGTCACTGATCTTCATCACACAGCGCCACTTGGCAAAATCTGCTCCATCTTTCTTGTACTGAGCGCATCTCTCTGACAGACCATCCAGCCCTGAAACAAGCATCAATTTACAGCTTTAGTCACAGAGTTCAGGGTGAAACAATACAGTGACCAGCAGAATCAAGCCAAAACAATCGAAAGTAAGATGATGATGAATGATGATGTGTTTGCACCTTGTGTAGTTGTTTCTCCATTAGTTCCTGGCAGGGGAACTACTCCTTTGTCAACCTTAGGAAAAAAAGAAAATGACAAATCTGAGCTCTTCTTATCTACAATACCTTGATTATTTGAAGATCATTGAATGGTCCTCAATCTCCCTTGTGTTACGAATCTACAAAGGAGCTAGCGCTCTTTAGTAGCCACACACTAGTTCAACTTAAAGTGCTTCCTAATTACGAACAAAAAGTTCTGACCTCTAATAGTACAGCATGTACCTTGATGCCAATAGTGATCCCTTTGTCTTTGATCATTTTAACAAAAGGAACACCATCATCTGAAGTCTGGTAGAGGGTTTCATGGAAAAAAATTACTCCGCCGATGCAGCTGTCAATGCGGTCGTCTGCGCTGAAGAGGACTTGGCGATACAGGCGACGATTCTCCTCTGTGTTCTCCACTCCTATCTGATTCAGACGCTTTCCCATGCTGCCTGTTGGTTTAACAATACACACAGAGTGAAAGAGTATCACGAATATGTTGGAACACATAAAGCACGCTACGATTAACATTCTGGCTTATAACACAGCACTACTGAACTCTCAAATCTGACTGTAGATTAATTTTCCATAAGAGCAGCTCTGAAAGGCATCTCATGGGTTTGTATGAATGCAATTAATATGTTTCTATTTCATTCATTCATTCTTCAGTAGCTGATTTATCCAGGTTGGGAATTACAGAGGAGCCAGAGCCTGTCCCAGGAATACTGGGCATGAGGCAGGAATACTCCCTGGATGGGACGCCAGTCTATCGCACCGCGTTGCTTCTGTAGTTCGAGCATTAACATGGACTTGTATGGCAGACCTACTACATAACGTAAGACTAATGATAAAAGAATTAAAAATGTGTTGTTATTTAACAAAGAAAATTCTTTGATATGCTGAAATTTTCTGTAAGGAAATGGTTATTTTATGTTTATTTAGTGTCAACGGTTAGTAAGTTTTCCATTACAGGGGTTTGTGTTTTCCATGACAAGCTGCATTTTTTGTCTTATTAACTAGAAAAAACTAGAGGCTGCTGAGGGAACAACTGTTTATAGCTGCTATAATGTAAGTGACAACAGGAACTAACATGTTTTGTGTACATTCCATAACATTAAATGTAACTAAAACTGATAAAAAGATGACCTGTTGCTCTTTAATTAATTAAAAAAAAACTGAAATCATTGGCAAGTTGCTGTGGTATAAGTAGAATAAAACACTTCAGGAGATGCTGTTTTAATCTTTGGGTGGTAATCTTTTAATCTCTGCTTCACTTCGTACTGCATCACACCATCCTGTCATCGATAATTTTCCTATAACAACACATATATATACACTGACTGAAAGGCTTAAGTAGTTGCACTAACCAACTGATTCATCAGCTGCTAGAATGCCTTTCCCAGGAGCCACGATGCGCAGAGCGATCTCATGCAGCTCCTTCTTCTGCTCCGTGGTGAGGGTCGGAAACTGGTGGGTCATCTTACAGAGGGATCACAACCTGAGAACGGTAGGCTGACTGTATTATAGAAATAAAGACGCCAGTATGAAGAAGTTCTCCTGAATCTGACAGGTGTAAATGGTCCAGAGTATTAAATCTTAAAAAGAGATAAGTTGACACACAACTGACACACAACAATTGTTAAACAACAATAAAGGCATACTTCACAAAGAAACTCCGAGTTACTCACCAAGTCCGAGAAGAGATGCAGATGCGTTGGCTTGCTCCGCAGATGTGATGAGGAATGAAATGAGAAGCTCTTTTTGTGACAGCAACATTGTCCCAGTTCTTTATGGTGGCGTCCCGGAGGAGGCTGGAACCTGTAGGGCGGAGCATAACGTCATGACCTCATTAAGTGTTATTTGTAAAGGCCATGGAGGGGCGCACCTCCACCTCTAACCTGCTTTAATTCCATTCTGGGGTTCTGTTACTTTAATGACAGTTGCATAGCTAATGTGGCAATAATAAGAAAGTGCTTAATTAATCACAAAGAAAAGTAAACATTTGTAATGCTAAACACTGACACCTAAAAGAGAACAGGCAGCAGCAGGTAAGTCCCAAAAAGTGCTCTGAACTACATGACATCGATCTTTTTCAATCCATGCAATACAGTGTTGCACTCCTTTAATAATGTATCTCAGAGTGTCCAGTCTTATCCCCAAATGGCTGGTGTGGCTGCAGGATTTCAGTTCAGACAGATAGGAGCCACAACTAACTACGCAACAACTCACTGATTGTAGGCTAAGTTCAACTGATTAAACAGATGGAAAGAGGTGTGGCTCCTGCTTGGCTACCAAACAAACCTTGTCAAACCTACAGTCACACCAGCCCTTTGCCCTTAAAATCAGACACCCCTGGTCTAACTAGATCAAATTCACTTAAGTGAATTCAAAATTATCTAGGCAGTTATGTCCCAAAGCAACTATGACATGTCCATGTGAATTTTTTCAACAACTCCATGATCCAGTTTTCAAGGACAACTGTTGGAGAACTAAGCTGATAAAAATCTCCTAAACGGTCTGATGTGAGGTGGCCCAAATTTAGCAGTATTTCTCATTTAGGCAAATATTCAGGCAATCCACCTTTAGGGATGAGCCAGAGCATAAAGAAGGGATATATACATATATATACACACACAGACACACACACAGTTTGATTGTGATTACATCTATTCAGCCCTATTCATGCATTTAACAATACACACTGTCACAAAGCAGCTTTACAGAAATCTAGGTGTAGATTTAGATCCCTATTGATCAAGCCAGAGGTGAGAGTGGCAAGGAAAATCTCCCTGAGAGTTGAGTTTAGTGCAAGAAAACTCATAGAGATTATGATCAGGTGCTGAACCTGATTGGTGCAGATTTAGGAGAATTGTCCAATGTTACTCTGCACATGCAGGAACTGACACTCATCTTTCTGTAGATGGGGTCTGGGAGGGGCCCCCAGGGAGAACTACAAAGAGATAATGTTATATTTAGCCTACTCCACAGGGGCTTTGGGTTTTTTTCCCTGATACCTAATTAAAAACATTAATAATGATGCTTTATCTAGTCTTCAATTTTCTGCCCTATTAAGGTTGCTCCCATTTGGATTTGTCTTTGCTCTCACAAATAGGTCATACCAAGGTCTAAAAGTTAGATAGTATCATTCACAGATACAATAATTTATATTGAAATCATTTCTAGCAAAATGGCACATGTGAATTAGCCTACCAAATGGTATGCTCACTTAGTAAAGATACTGCAGCAATTCCTACAGAACATTTCCAGCTTAGCCAAACCCAATTTGAAAAAAAGAGCAATGGATACAAAGATTGCTAAGAGAAAAAAAACAAACATTTAGAAATATACTCAAAGACTACATATGTGTTTATGCAACTTTATTTTATACAATAGAGCTACGACAGAAGCACCATCTATAGCTGTGTTTTTCCCTCCACATATATACATATGTTTGTGTAGTTCATATATACAGTATATTGTAGATAGATAGATATAGATATAGATATAGATTGTCAATTTGTTTGGTTCTTGTCTAGAAATGGTTGAGGATATTGCACCATATGCATCTTTAGAACCTGAGGTCTCCTCAGTGTTGGTGAGGAATAGCAGGCGATAAATCTGTGGATGAGGAAGGAGGGTCAAAGAGATCACATTCAAAGTCCTGAAGCTGGTCGAATGTTAATCCCCTCTTTGATATCTCTGGCCGATTAGGGTGATCCTTGAGCTCAAGGATTGGTAGAATGGGACTCTTCATCAGCACCTGAGAGTCAAAGGAGAAGCCATTAAAAAACCTCTGACTCATATAGCGTTCCAGACAGCGCAGACGTCGCATGGGGGTCTTGCATAGGAGCTGCACCCAGAGAACACAAAGAAAGTGTGAGAGATTACAACAGCTGTGTTTGTCTTCAGTCAAAGGCAAAGGGCAAACAGACATTGCATTACCTCCGTGAGTAGCAGGGCCAGTGCAGGACTGAAGCTCAGAGGCATTTCATAAGAATGCTCAGTGACTTTGGTCAGCATGCCGCTGTGGTCTGACTCTGGAGGAAGTGGGAACTAAATGCAAAAATAAGAGTTTTATGGACCATAAGGTTTGTTCAGTTCCAAGATGTGAATATCAATAAGCATTTCAACACATCTATTTTTTGTTGTTTGCTATTTTTTTTTTTTTGGGGCCAGCCCAACCCAAAAGGGTTTGGAGGACCACTGAGACTTAGTGTTATTATACACTTTAAAAAGTAATGCAAAAGTAAAATAAGAGACTAAACTAATACAAATGGGGAAAACCAACACTAATAATACAAATAGAGGAAGTGCAAAAGATATATAAAGAAAATGCCACATAGGACAAATACACTGATGATAATAATTAGAAAGTAATACTAATATTAGTAGTAATAGTAAAATTAGCATTAACAATAACAATCTACAATCTAAAAAACACCATCACTTGCAGTGTATGTGTATGTGTATGTGTGTGGCATGGCAACACTTTTAACTGAAATACTATACATTCATCAGTATTAGGATTAAAATGGTACAAGCAATTCAGGTGATAACTAGAAAACCCAGTATACATAAATCTTTGAGTCAAACAGAGGAAACTGTTGAGCAGCCCCCTCCATAAGTAGTGCCAGTTTTTCATTAAACTGTTGTAGCTTGTGTGATGTGTTTTGATTTCCAAAATCAACAGTTTTGTTATTACTGTGATTGCATTCAATAATTCCATCAGGTAACATTCAGTCCTATTTGTTTGAAATGACCACTTTTTTCTGAATGTTACCTCTCCCTCAGCCAGTGTGTATAACAGGATGCCCAGGGACCACCAGTCTGCTGCATGGCTGTAAGGACCCCCAGTCAGAACCTCAGGAGCTGTTCAGCAGTAATGTAGAATATAATGAACATATTTGCTATAAATAAGTAACAAATACAATGGATATAAAAAGTCTACACACCCCTTTTAAAATGGCAGGTTTTTGTGAAGTAAAAGCATGACACTAAGATAAATCATGTCAGAACTTTTCTCATCTTTAATGTGAAATTGCAAAGTAAACAAATAAAGTGAAAAACAATCAGAAACTTTTTAGGGAAAAAAAGAAAACTAAAAACTTACAATAACCAAGTTGTATAAGTGTGCACGCCCCTAAACTAAGACTTTGTTGAAGCACATTTTTGATTTTATTACACCACTCAGTCTTTTTGGGAAAGAGCCTATCAGCATCTTGACTTTTATCTTGACTTGACAATATTTTCCCACTCTTTCTTGCAAAAACATTCTGGATCCATCAAATCATGAGGGCGTCTCCTGTGCACAGCCTGCTTCAGGTCACACCACAGATTTTCAGTTGGGTTCAGGTCTGAGCTCTGGCAAGGCCATTCAGAAACATTGATCTTCTTTTGGTTAAGCCATTGCTTTGTTATGCTTTGGGTTATTGTTGTGCTGAAAGTTGAGATTCCTTTTCATCTTCAGCTTACTAGCAGACACCTGAATGTTTTGCACTACAATTTGCTGGTATTTGCAGCTATTCATGATTGCCTCCACCTTGATAAAACCTGCAGTTCTGGCTGAAGAAAAGCAGCCCTAAAGCATGATACTGCCACCACCATGCTTCACCGTGAGTTGGTGGTTTTTTGTTGATGTGCTTTTTTGCACCAACATACATTTTGGAATTGGTCTCATCAGACCATAATACATTTTGTCAGATGATTTGTGGTGTTGTAGTTGAGATTGGATGATTTTTGTGAGAAAGGGCTTCCATCTAGCCACCCTACCCCATAGCCCAGACATGTAAAAAAAAAAATGAGGGATTGTTGTCACATGCAAAGAGTAATTAGAACTTATCAAATATTCCTGCAGCTGCTTTAATGTTGCTGAAGGTCTTGGCAGCCTCCCTGGTAAGTTTGTGTCTTGTCCTTCTATAATTTTTGGAGGGACGTCCTGTTCTTGGTGATGTCACTGGTGGTGCTCATTTTCTCCACTTGTTGATGATGTACCGTGGTGTTCCATGGTACATCTAATGTTTTGGAAATTCTTTTCTGCCCCTTTCCTGGTGAGATACAGTACAGGCTCTTTAAGCTCTTTACAGTTCATGGCTTCAGCAGTCAGATGAAACCAAGAAGATGTGAAGAAAATCTTACAGAAACAGCTGGTCTTTATTTGGGGTTAATCAGAATAATTTCATTGATGACAGCTGTATGATAATTACTTTTGTACATGAGATTGAATGTGATTGGTTCATTCTGAACACATACCCAATTATAAAAGGGTGTGCACCTTATGCAACAGGGTTATTGTAACTTTTTTTATTTTTCCTATTTTTCCCTAAAATGTTTCTGCCTGTTTTTCACTTAATTTCTGCACGTTGTAATTTCACATTGAGGGTGGTAAAAGTTCTGACATGATTTATCTTGGTTTCATATTTTTACATCACAAAAACCTGCATTTTAACAGGGGTGTGTAGACTTTTTATATCCAGTGTACAGTCTGCCTGTGAAGATGGAATTAGACAGTCTTGTGTGCAAAATATTACCCATGTATTGGATTGTCCCACAGATTGTAAATGCTTTTTCACCACGCTCAAGTCGACGAGACAGTCCAAAATCTCCCAGGCAGACGTGACCTGAACTCGGCAGCACAAAAAGTTTAGGATCAGTTGATGGGGAACAGCATTGTTTTTCAGCTCAATACATGTTAGTACTTATTACAAGAGTCATCAGAACATGAGACAAAATTATTAAAATTATCTCTTAATTTGAGAAGAAGAAAAGAGGGGGTTAATGTATAGCATCACTTACATAGATAATTATACAATAGGAATATGCTAAGAACATAGCACAGAGAAATGTGAAAAGCCACAAGCCTTTTTCAAGCCAAATTAATATTAGTCAGTGTACCAAGCAGAAGGTCATTAGATTTTTGCAAAAGCTTTAGAGGCACTTTATGTAATCTCATCTGGATTTGTTACCCAAAAATGCTTTTACAGCTTTACTACAGCTTTATTACAGTAACTTCAGACACAATGGTGTCACAATAATGTAAGAGTGAGGATACAGTGACATCAGAGTGATGTCACAATGATGAAACTGTGATGTCACAATGATGTGATAGTGAAGTCACAGTGTTGTCACAATGTCACTCTATGAACTCAATGACTCTGCTATGATTGGGTTATGATTAGGGTTAGGCCTATAGCAGGAGTTGGATCAGATCCAGCTCCACCCCACAGATTTTTGCTTCTGCAATGAGGACTATCTTGCCACATTAGCAGGAGCGAGAATAGCTCATAAACCAGTGCAAGTCTATGGACAGATGCATCTCTACCCTGGTAAAATTGGCTGTATCTCACTTTATGTTCAACTGACTTTTACAAAATTTACAGTAACTTTTTGCAGACTCTTCATTGCCACTCAGCCACTTGGAGAAAATGATGGCTAATCCCATTTACTCCCATTTAAGGACACCTTTATTGACATTAGTGGCTGATCAAATAATACACTACTGGCATAAACTCTGTGTAGTCACTGCCCAACTACAAGTATAAATGGTGTAATAAGAAATGCCCCTGAGTGTGATTATAGCTTACAGATCAATAAACAAAGAGGAATATATTTTATTTTGTATAACTTATATTCAACTGCATTTTTTTTCAGTGACACTGCTGCTCTGTGGCTCTCTAATGTTCGCTACCAGTATTATAGTTTGAGACAGAAGCAGCTTTACCTTGGTCAGTTAAAAGGATGTTCTCCATCTGGAAGAGAAACCAATGAGAAAAAGCATTCCAATATTAGAAATTAGACAGTTACTATACTTACTAGGCTGAAAACTGATAACACGCTCCCATACCTTCAAATCCCTGTGCATTATCCCAAAGTCATGAAGAAAACCTAATAAAAATCACAGAAAAATTGACCTGAGAGTCCTTGCATTCCAGTAAAATATTTCATATAAATAGGAGCCATAAGCAGTCATAAGTAGTCATTATGTTTTACTAAATAAAACATTCCACTCAATATGATTAAATGGCATATGCAGTGTTTCTGTTCATTTGTGTGTGTGTGTATGTGTGTGACAAACAATGATGCCACAGTGACATCATAATGAGGTAACAGTGAAAACACAATGATGTCACAATGACATAAGAGTGAGGATACAGTGACATCAGAGTGACATAACAATGATGAAACTATGATGTCACAATGATGTGATAGTGACAACATTAGTGACAAAGTCACAACATTGTCAGAATGATGTTACAATCATATCTTACAATCAGTGCTGTCATAATGCTGTCGTAATTATGTCACAATAATGTCACAGAGATGCCACAAAGATGTTACAATGATGCTCCAACAATGTGATGTCACAATGAGGTGACAGTGATCATATAATGATTTTTCTGAAGCCTATGATCTCAATGACTCTGCCACGACTGGGTTACTGAAAATATTGTGTGTGTGTGTGTGTGTGTGTGTATGTGTGCATGTTTGTTCCTTAAGCCTAATTTACCTATAGATATAGGAAATGTAAATCCTGCATTGGCTGTCAATGTCCCAGTCACATTCACATACCCCGCACTACAGAACAAAAATTCCATGGGGTGGAGTCAGACCTGATCTATCTTCTCTCACCCGAGTGTACTTGAGCCAAAAGTCCAGGAAGTGGAGACAACTCCATGTGTTTCAAGTTAGACACAGTAAGACCCTAAGTATTTGGACAGTGACACAATTTTCGTAATTTTGTCTCTGTACACTACCACAAGGGATTTGAAATGAAGCAATCAAGATATGACTGAAGTGTAGACTTTCAGCCTTAATTCAAGGGGTTTAACAAAAATATTGCATTAATCGTTTAGGAATTACAGCCATTTTTTACAGAGTCCCTCCATTTTCACAGGCTCAAAAGTAATGGGACAATTGACTGATAAGTAGTTTCTCGGCCAATTGTCGTCGAATGTTTCTTCATTATATCATGATAAATTAAGGAGATAAAAGGTCTGGAGCTGATTCCAAGTGTTGGATTTGCATTTGGTAGCTGTTCATGGGAACTCTCACTATGCCGTCCAAAGAGGTGTTGATGCAAGTGAAGGAGGCCATCATGAAAAAACAAAACAGACCTATCAGAGAGATAGCAGAAACTTTAGGAGTGGCCAAATCAACAATTTGGTACATTCTTAAAAAGAACAAATTACCTCAAGATGCAAACCACTGATAACATTCAAGGACAGAAAGACCAGATTAGACTCTAGCAAACATTAAAAAAAAAAAAGCTTGTGCAGTTCTGGAACAAGATTCGTAGGACAGATGGAACCAAGATTAACTTGTACTTGAATTATAGGAAGAGAAGAGTATGGAGAAGAAAAGGAAGGGCTCATGATCCAAAGCATACCACATCATCTGTCAAACATGTGGTGGAAGTGTTATGGCATGGGCATGTATGGCTGCCAATAGAACTGGGTCACTGGTGTTTATTGCTGATGTGACTGCTGATAGAAGTGGCAGGATGAATTCTGTAGAATAAAGAGCTATACTGTCTGCCCAGATTCAGTCAAATGCTGCAAAACTGATAGGAAGGCATGTCACAGTACAGATGGAAAATGGCATACCGCAAAAGCAACCCAAGAGCTTCCTAAGGCAAAGAAATGGAACGTTCTTAAATGGCCAAGTCAGTCACCTGACTTCAACCCAACTGAGCATGCTTACTGAAGACAAAACTGAAGGCAGAAAGACCCACAAAAAAGCAGCAACTGAAGGTGGCTGCAGTAAAGGCCTGGCAAATCATCTCAAGGGAGGAAACTCAGCATTTGGTAATGTCCAGGGGTTCCAGACTTCAGGCAGTCATTGAATGCCCCGTGCTTCCCCGTGCTTCCCCGTGCTTCGGGGGTTTCCTCTGGGTACTCCAGTTTCCTCCCCAGTCCAAAGACATGCATTGTAGGCTGATTAGCATTTCCAAATTGTCCGTAGTGTGTGAATGGGCGTGTGAGTGTATGTGCAATTATGCTCTGTGATGGACTATCACCCCGTCTAGGGTGTCCCCCGCCTTGTGCCCCAAGTCCCCTGGGATAGGCTCCAGGCTCCCCGCGACCCTGTGTAGGATAAGGGGCACAGAGAATGGATGAATGGATGGATGGATGGAATATTTATTCATCTTCAGTCAGGATCAGGGCTTATTCTGGGAACACTGGGTGTGAGACAGGAATACACCCTGGATGCGATACCAGTCCTGAAGGAAATCTGAGAACCTGGAGGAAACCCACGCAAACACTAGGAGAATGAGAACATGGAAGCAAATTCCACACAGACAGTAACCCGAGGTCGGGATTTAACTGGGGGCCCTGGAGCTGTGAGGCTGCAAGACTGACTGGTGTGTCATATGTGTGTGTGTGTTTGTGTCTGTATGTGTGTGGTGTTTATATATAAGTGTGAGTGACCTAAAGCACTGCCGAGTTCAGCAGCAAACACTCGAACCTCCCTCTCTTTAAACTGGCCAGTTAGCATCCAGTAGGTGTACAGATCTCCAGTGCTGCAGTAATCACACACTAAAGAGTAAAAAAGCAAGACAGACAGAAAAAGCCAGAGATAGAGAGATTTAGACATATTCTCAGGTGCTGAAATTCCTTTTTTTAATTTAACATTATAATATATCATTATTGTGACCAGTGAATTAGTTTTGGAAACACTACGCTGTGGGAGTGTGTGAGATGCAGAAAATAATAAATGTTCGACAACAATGAACAACAGATTCTTACAGAAACACAATGCACCAAGAGACCTGCTGGTAGCTCAGACTGGCAAATGAGTAGAAATAGCAGAGCAGAGAGAAGAGGTGAGGAAAGGGCAGGATGTGGATGGAATGACTCACTGACGAAGAGGTTGTTCTGACTCTGCCAACAGTCCTCCAGACCGAGGACAAAAGCGTGTTTGAGCTGCCGCTGTGATGGAACAGGTAACAAAGTAGAGGAGATGAAGAAGCTGACAAACACTGAGCAAAAGTAAATCATGGCTTTTTGTAATACATTAAGAGCATGAAATGTTTTGGGGTGAATGTATCACGGAAATGAATCAAGCGCCTGCTCATAATCTGAGGCATCTGTGTGTGTGTGTGTGTGAGTGTGTGTGGCTAATCTCCACCTGGATTATAACCTCCTCTTTCGACTGTTCCAGGGCTCCATGTCTCAGAACCTCAGATTTGGGTAAAACCTAACCATCAGTACAACAGACTGCAAGTAAAACAGCAGATATTTCAGGACAGGAAAAACTGTTTTATGCCACAGAAAAAGGTGTCACCTTTATAGCATAGGTCTTCCCTTTTGCCGAGTCATTCACCTTCAGAATAGGGCCAAATGATCCTTTCGCTATTACCCCAGTTACCTGAATAGAAAAATAAAAGTAACTTGCAATAAATTCCTTAAACTGTGGAATGAGCTGCTCAGTTTACATGACACTAAGTAAGGGTTATGAAGATTCTACTGGTGCTGCGTGGTGGCTCAGTGCTCCAGGGTTCAGGGTTTGATCCTGACCTTGGGTTACTGTCTGTGTGGAGTTTCTGTGCATGTTCTCCCTGTGTCCTCCTAGTTCTCTGGTTTTCTTCCACTTCCCAAACACATGCCAGTAGGTGGATTGGCTACTCTATATTACCCTTAGGTGTGAATGAGTGTGTGAATGTATGAGTGGTGCCCTGAGATGGCCTGGCATCCCATCCAGGGTGTATTCCTACCTCTCGCCTAGGGTTTCTTGGTATAGGCACAGGGTCCACTGTGTCTCTAAACAGCATAAGGTGGTTACTGATAGTGAGAGTATATAAGTAATTATTAAATAAAATGACTCTGTTTGTTTGTGTGGTACACGCAGAAGAAAGTGCAGTGGTTTCCCTTTGTGCACAGGTTAAGAGTTTGTCAGATTTTTTTTAGCGTGCTGAACTCCCACTATGATAAATGTATGTGGTGTCTCCGTTCGAATTTCCTGTGCTCTGTTGTTGCCTGTGACCTGGGAGACATGGGAAACTCACTTTGTGGTTTTTGTGCCACATCAGAATTTTTGCTTCAGTTCAATAATATGGATCTGTTTGGCTGGAAGCTCATCAATTGCTCACCACAGGTTTTAATGAAAAACATGGAGAACAGAGAACAGTGTCCTCCCCTTCTCTTATCATCCATTGTCTCAGACAGCTGTTTGACATAATAATAATAATAATAATAATAATAATAATAATAATAATAATAACGAGAAGAAGAAAAATAACTTTATTATAACTTTATTTATATAGCATCTCTGATGCACTGAAATGAAACTCAAGTTCTTTACAGTGAATAAAAAGGAAAATAAAAAAGCATAATAGAAGAAGCAGAAAATGCAATAGAAATTGGAAAAATAAATAATTATTTAGAAAAAATAAGTATCCATAATTTAATTTAGTAATTAAGATAAAATCGTAATAAACCTGGTAAATCAGAATTTTTTTTTAAAATTAAATACTGAAAGTAATGTAAAATAAAAAATTGCTCATAAAGTAATTAGTTAAATTCAACTGTATTTATATGGCACTTTTAACAATGGATATTATCACGAAGCAGCTTTACAGAAATATATAAATTCTGGATATGAATTTGAAATTTATCCCCCTTATGAATTATTCCCAAAAAGGTGACAATGATACAATAAATGTAAAACTAGACCAAAAGGTAACGTAAAAAGATATGTTGTAAGCTGCCTTTCAATACTGCAAACCGAGGATTCTCATAGAGAATACACTAAAAGCACCACTTCTGTTGTGTTTTGTTCACAGAACAGAAAGTAATCCTGTGTTGCATTATCTTATACATCGCCATGGAGCATATGCAGTTAGTTAATCTTACATAAAGGAAGGTGCTAGTTCTTTTATATCTTTAAAAACAAATAAAAGGATATAAATAATGTATTCTATGTTGAAAAGGATGCCAGTGAAGCCATGTCAAATGAGACACTGTAAATGTGTTTTTCCAGTGTGCACCATGGATAACCTCCTCTGAGATTCCACACACTTTGGCTGGGAGCTTTCCACCCTCAGGAATTCTGACAACCCTAGCAACTGCTTACAAAACCACATGAGAATCCGGCCTTAAGCAGAACCAAAACAGCATTTAGAACAGTTAGACAGATGTGTGGGCTAGCTGTATATGAGCCAGCTGTGTAGTCTCAATCTATTAAGAAGAAACTTCAGACAGCCTAAAACAAGATGATTAGGGTTCAGCTGAAAACACCTCCCCACACACACCTGGAAATAGATCAGTTTCAAAAACACAACCTTCCTTCTTCTTAATTTCTTCTAAATTCTTAATACATTAGTCCCCAAATATTTACTTAATTATTTGAACCTAGTAAGAGACCTTCACAACTATGCAACCAGAGGGAGTATAACAAATATTATACCTTTTAGATTCAACAGTTTAGTGGATAAAATACTTTTTTTATATGAACAGCAGCTGCTGTGTGGAATAAACTTCTCATTTCTCTTAAAGAATAACAAGCTTTAAGTATGCATTGAAGAAATTGCTGCTAAATAACATGTGAAATTGTAAAGTTGTATTAATTGATTGAAATTTTTAATCCATTGTTCTGCTTGACTATTCCAAGCTGACATTTTGACCCATTTGACATTTTTAGAGGACCACAATGGAATTAATCCTTCAGGCTTTATTGTGTTTTAATCCTCAACATTTTTCAATGTTTGTAAGTTCTGTATGAATGCAGTCTTATATGTGTTTTATATCATTGTCAAATAAATCTATCTGTCTGTCTGTCTAGTAAACTCTTGATGGTTCTGCCACTACACTCCAGCCCAGTTATTCATTTGTTATTCTCCAGCAGGAATCAGTGTCTTGTCACCATCTGTGACTCCATCTATGGGCATGAGTGTAGAATGCATGTTATAAATTCAACTGTAGTTCTTTGAATTATCGATGACTACAAAAGTTTTGTTTACGATTCTAGGACAATATTTTGTGTTAGAAAGAATTTGCATTGCTGGTTATGACCAACATCATGGCATATTCATTGTGCTTATTTCCACAATTAAGGGACACAAAATGCATGAAATTACTTGCATTAGTAGTTACTTACATTATGAAGAGACAGAGTAATAGAGTACCTGTAAATGTGCAGGTCTCCCCTCGCGGTGCGGAAATTCTGGCAGGAAGATGGAAGTGGATGAAGGTAGAGGATTTGTCTCTTGACTTTTTGTACATTTATTGAATTGGGATGATGTGCACTGGTCACTCTGCTGCCTCAATGGACTGCTTTGGACAAGTACATCATGGGGAGACAGGAACCTTTGCTTACTGGACAAACTCCTCTTCTCCACTAATGAGAAAGGTGTCTGCACATGAAAAATGAAAAACACTTAATAAAATAATAAAAAAAATTGTCAGGCTGAAAAGTCTGACTGTGCACTACTAAGTGTGATCTCAGTGACTTTGATGGTGACATGGTTACTGGTGCCAGACAGGCTGGGATGAGTATTTCAGAAACTGCTGATCTACTAGGATCTCCACACACACACACATCTCATTCTCTACAGCTTACACCTTATGGTGTGAAAAACAAAAAAACATCCAATGAGTGGCAGTTCTGTAGGTGGAAACCCCTTGTTGATGAGCGAGATCAGAAGATGAAGGCCAGACTGCTTCTCAAACCAGACAGCTGAAAATTGGAAAATGATTAGGCATTGTTCTCCACCTGTCCAGTTTGGGTGATCCTGTCTCCACTGTAGTGTCAGATTCCAGTTCTTGGCTGACAGGAGTGGAACCTGATGCGGTGTTTTGCTGTTGTAGCCCATCCACCTCACGGTTTGACATGTTGGGCATTCTGAGATGCTTTTCCGCTCACCACGGTTGTAGAGTGGTCACTTGAGTTAATGTCAGCTCAAATCAGTTTGGCTATTTTCCTCTGACCTCTCTCATCAACAAGTCTTTCCGTCTGCGGAACTGCTGCTCACTGGATGCTTTTCACTCAATTCTGTGTAAACTCTAAAGAATGCTGTGTGTGTGTGTGTGTGTGTGTGTGTGCCAATCCCAGGAGATTAGCAGTTCCTGAAATACTCAAACCAGCCCATCTGTCACCAGCAACCATGTCACGGTCAAACTCACTGGGACCAGTGAGATTTTTCCCCATTCTGATGTTTAACATGAACATTAACTGAACCTGTATCTGCTTGATTTCATGCACTGTGCTGCTGCCACATGATTGGTTGATTGAATAACAGCATGAAGCAGGTGTGTATAGGTGTATTATAGATACACATTATTATAGGTGTATTACAAGGTAATTATTAGGTGTTCCTAATAAAGTTGCTGGAAAGTGTATGTGTAATCATATGCATGAATGTACTGAGAAGCATCTAGTTAGGAAGGCTTTCAGACTGTCCATGAATTAAGAACCAGTTTAATCCTCTTCTCTAACACATTATAGACACTAGACTGATTTCAAAACTCCACAGATCCTTTAAGAAATATACAAGTAAACTGATAGGCATGTTAATCCTGCTTTTCTCTCTGAGTCAATAAAAATATATAGTTTTGAAATCATCTGAACAGGCACTAACTATTGTCCCTCACTCTTATACACTATCATACAGGACAATATCACTACACAGGGTGGGACTTTCACACACTGCTGCTGTGCTGTATGTCCATTAGGGATCTGTTTTGGGATTCATTCATAGTGTAACATTCCCAAATAAATCCAAACAAATAAAACCCAAACAAAACCTCTGAGATTGCCTCACCTTGTTTTTGCTCACAGCACCGCCCATAGCACGCGCATGTTGTCAACAAATGAATGATGTTCTTCTTATTCATCAAATCACCATTAAATAATCGCTCCTGTGGGCTACTGGAACTCAGATGGCAATTCTTTGTTTAAAAAACTTCATTTAAGCACTTTCTTACACCGCATTTAGTGTTTCAAAACAGGAGAGTGTCATTCCAGCTCAGATTTGATGCTCAGACCATTGATTTGTGTGCGCTGTGTCCCAAACCACACAATCTCAAACCACGCCCCTTTCCCGAGCAGCATAACCACGCCCCCTTATCCCAGCAACATGGTCATTCCTCCCTCACCAGCCGCCTGACCACGCCCCTTCCCCCAGCAACATGACCACGCCCCCTTCCCCAGCACCCTGACTTCAGTCCCATCTCAACACAGAGGCGTGTATTATTCCCCTTTTAGCACAGCAATTAGCTTTTTTAAAATAATTAATTAATAGTTAGATTTAATGTTGTGAAAAGTCCACAAAACAAATTAGTACCTGTTATCACTTTAGAACAGCTATTAACAGGTTCCCTCACCAGACTTTTTTTTTATAGTTCATTCATTCATTCACTTTCAGTAAAGAGTTTATCCTGGTCAGGGTCAGGGTGGATCCGGAGCCTCTCCCAGGAACACTGGGCCTGAAGTGGGAATACACCTCGGATGGGACGCTAGTTCATCACAAGGCACACACACATCCAGACCTAGGGGCAATTTAAAGTAGCCAATCCATCTGCAGGAATGGTTTTTGGGACATGGGAGGAAACCAGAGAACCCTGAGAAAACTCACACAGGAGGAAAATTCACGTGTGAAACGGAGTTCAGGATCAAACTGGGGACCCCACTCATCGTGCTATTGAGAAATCACAATGCATCCAGTCCTAAAGACTTTTCATGTTGGAAAAGTTAACGTTGCAGCTTTACCACTTACTGTGACAAAGCACTGACACTGGAGACTCCTTCTATAAATATTATGTCTCCTTACAAAAAAACGTCACCATGTTAATGATTACACACATTTTTTTATAAAGCCTTTTACATGGAGCATCTACCATATAAGCTCCTGTGTACATTGTAACTAAACAAACTATTGCCTTGCAGCTGAAACTATTCTGTTATTGAAAATGAATCCTCTTTTAGGTCAATTAGATTTGAGCATTCAGTAGCACAATATAAATAATTTATATTTATATAAATATAAATATAATGAGATTTTCTGTCAGAACTGCAAGGCCAGAGGGGAGGCTGGCAGAAAACAGCCGGGTGTTTGATAATGACTAAATTTGACTGCCTGCATGAGAACAGAGGCTACATAACCTATTACATCTTCACGTGGAATAAAGTATGATACATTGGCCCTAGGAAAATGTTTTGTAGGTAAATCTATATTTTCTTCATTACTCTCTATCAGGAATTTCAATAATATGTGAGAGCAGACCATGACAATATATGAAAGTATCATCCAAAGTGGTAAGTACTTGCTTATATCCGTGGTATTTTAAGCTATTATACTGTAAAACAAATGAATAAGAGCTCACCTGATTTACAGTAAACTGAATGTGACTAAATATCACACATACAGTATACTCCAGTAGTTGATTGGCTTTTTGTAATAATATGTGGTGGGCAATCATGAAGGGGAAAACATGTACTCTAGCCAAGCCTCTCTGATACAGGATCTGTTAATGCTATACAACTATAACGAGATCAATGCATCATTTTGCATTTATTATAGCAGAGATTTGAGTCTGACTAGATTGCAAGAGGAAATTACTTTTATGTCTACATCCCAGTCCTAAAAACCCTCTAGTTCACCAATAGTTGTTGAGTATAGTTTCCAGAGGATACCTAGAAAGCTGTTTACAATCCGTGACAATCTTCTCAGGATAAGATCAGGCGTGCAGATGTTCTCATCTGCTGCTTCATGGCTAAAGTTAATACTCTATAGCGTAGTCACACACTGAGCTGTTAGGCAAGAGAGAGTGGACGCTTTATTTGTATGAACTGAGACTGTTATGTCAGTTAACATAGAAAATGTGATAAACCAAATATCAGGAGTGTCTACTAACAAATGACCAATCGGACGGCTGTGATTTTGACCTCGTTCAGAATTGATTTCTAACAGAACAATACAACCAGTTTTATGGAGCTTTGATTTTTAATACTGAAAATTCATTTACAAAGCGTGTTGACATCAAAAATCAAAATAATCAAAAGACAGAGGCAACACCCTGACAACTGAAAAATATTTAACACTTAAGCTGAAATAACTGCAATTTGATTTTTTCTGAAACTGAAAAAATATTAACAGGCAAAATATAACTTCAGAATTGAAAGGACAAAAAAAACAACAAAAAGTGCCACAGTGTTAAAATGCTCCAAAAAAATTGATCAAGAATGCGCCAAAAAATTGATCAAGAATGCTCCCCAAGAATATCAAGATCATAAAACAATTAATAGATCAACAGATCTTCAGTATACTTTGTGTCAAGATATTGCACAAATGTTAGTACAGTAAATCTTACACCAACAATATAATATTAAACACCTGCTACCTTCTGGAATTACAGTTATATATTGAGCGCTAAAGAATAGATTCTTAAGAGCCGTTTCAGTGAGAGTGCAACTTCTTAAGTGGGCAAGGCATTAGGTAAGTGAACGTAAATGCATTTTAGCATGTGTGAAATACTACACATTAAGTATATCTCTGGAGAAAAAAAACAATTTCTGATCCCTCTTGGTTTTCCAAGGTGCATAAAATGGGGTGCAATACTTTCCCTTAGACTCTGCAGGGTCTCCTGTGCCAGCAGGAGCGATGTTGGCAGTCATTAAAACACAACTATTCTGTGTGTTTGATACTTTTCTCCTGAAATGAACACAACTCTAACATCTTAAACACCTGAGGGCTTGCTGAAATGGCTGTCCTGATAAGTGAAGACTGTGTATAGTGTGTGAACTACCATGATACATGAAACACTTACGGCACAAAAACAAGTGTGTGAGAATTTAACATTGATCCCAAAAAAGAACACTGTGCTCTTCATGGACAGCAAGATGATGATCAAACTGTCCTTAATGTTATCAGCACTGAGAGACATGAGGACTTCTCCTCAGGGCATCAGAAATCCATAGCCAGCATGGACCTCTACAAGTGAGAGGTGGGTATCAGTAAATTTATTTAATATCTATTTGAAATAAAAAGCTTTGTTCAGCTCTCCATCATGGTCCACTTGACTACAGGAAGCCGAGACATGTGAGACTCAGGTGAGCTTAATCTCTCCACAGTGTCGTATCGTGAGGGAGGAATCACTTGTGGCGGCTGAAGATCTTCTTGCTGGAGCTCTTGTCGGTGGTGCTGAGGCCGATCAGCAGCCGGGCCTTCTCGTCCTCCATCTGCTGCTGCAGGCCGCTGTCAGCCTTTCCTTCTGCTGCCTTTCCCCGAGACTCAGAGGCAGAGGCAGGCTTCAGACGCAACTTCTCTTTTATCATCTGTCCCAGAAAAACAGAAGGAATTAAAACAAAAGAACAAACATCTGTGTATTTAATTTATTTTAGCCCAGGACATCATATGGCCAATTCCTGTAATGAATGTTTTTTTGGTTCCTTTTTTTTTTTAGTTGGATCAGTCGATTTCTTGTGTTGATCAACATCAAAACACAATCAATATTGCAAGATAAGGTGGAATAAAAGGTGAGATACTGGAGCCTCATTCACATGATATAGGGTCTCAGTTATCAGCCATGTGTACGGATAGTTTTGTGTGTAAACCATGCATATGTATGTTTCTATGCACAGAACATTATTGATTTCTTCTTGTGCAGTAGGATGTGTGTATATTTACGCACACTCCTAACCCAGCATATGCAGGAACCCCAGTGGTAGAGATGTGTAATTGCAGATAAACTGACTGGAGAGCTCTCATTCCACTTATTGTCACTTATTATAAGGTGCAGACAGGCGAAAGTGATGAAGTGTACGATAAAATCGTATAAAGGGTATGTCTAAAGATTGACTGGGACGATGCCATGCTTAAAGATTTTTAACCCATATGTACATTTCAGCAAGAAACTGCCGAAAGGTCTCAAAGTTTCCAATCAACTATGTGATGAGTAATGACTTGCCTTGCATGCATTCATACTGCTTACGCTGCAATATATTTCCAAATATGGCAGATAAAAAGATAACAATAATGAGGAATTTTCACGCTATTGCAGATTTTCTAAATGTAATTACAATGCACACATGTAGCCATAAAATCTTAAAAAAAAAAAAAAAAAAAAAAAAAAAAACAACAAAAAAAGAATTTCGTATTTATTTCTTAGTCAAACCACTGGTAAATGCTTACAGATGTGCGTACACACTTGTGATAAATGCCTTGTACTGGCAGCTCTTACGCACAAATTTAAAACTTGTTCCATGCAAGCGTTGATAAATGAGATCCCTGATTTGAACCTAATGCTGCATTCAAATTGTAGCTGTAATTCCCTGCCTACAACCGGCAAAACCATCAAAACCATCAAAACACCCTGAACTTGAAATTTCAGCTCAGCAACTTGGGGTAGTCTTTTCAACTACCAGTTCTTTCCCTGTTTATGGAGTGATATCAAATCAACATGTCCAAGCACACTGTGAACAGTGTAAAGTCCACTTTCTCTACTTTTAAATTAGTTTACACCAGATTGGCTTTAGACGAGATAATATACAGACAGTACTTGGTTAAGTCTATAACATTGTCCATAGTAATTGCTGTTTTGGGAAGGTAATCATTAACATTAGACTTATCACTAACGTTATCCAGTTAGCTTGTTGCTAACACTACTTGCTATTGCCACTGTTGTTCCTGTGCTGCAATTTTAGTCCAAAATGTTGCATGAATGTTTGAAGTTCACTGTAGTAGAACAGCACCAGTAGCCACTCGGGCCTGTAACTGTAAAAGTGCAATTAAAGTAGCTTCTTATGAGCTTTACATGCTCTGACAGAGCAAACAAAACACACGCTTTTACTGAGGCGTCCATGTCTTTTTTCTACTTCACGTGCCAAAATGTATGGTGCAGACGAATCAAATTTTTTTCTTTATCTGTTCACTGGTTCTCTTGATTTCCTGCCTTCAGAGCTACAATTTTTATTTATGACTGATATTAATTAATCTAATGTACCATAGGCTAGTTAGTTAGCTAATACTAGCAAAGACTGGTAAGAGTGTGGTTATGGTTACAGTGTGTATATTATGTTAGCAGCCTTTTTTTTTTTTTTTAAAGAACAAAAAGCACTTCAGCCAGGAAGTGTGGAAGCGCATTATGCAGAGAGAGCAAATAGACTTTTTCACAATGACATGTTACTGAGAATCAAGGACTTTCAGGGTTTTTTTTTTTTTTTTAAAAACAGAAATATTATTTTGAATAATTACTTAACCAGATGTTAATATTGCTAGCGTCCCACAACATTATGATATTTCACACGTGCATGTTTTTAAAATGATTTTTTTGAACATTTCTGATGTAAAGCTATTGAAAAAAAAACAGCCTCACTATCATTTCACATGTTGATCAGAGCTGCAAATATAGTCTAATAATCCAGTCTGGGCTTTAGTACCTGGGCAACCAGAGCTTTTCGACTGTCTCTCTTCACAGCCATGGCAAAATCCAGCCACGTCCAGGTGTTGTTGTGATACTCTAAACAGGGCAGCACCAGGTTCAGATCCTTCCAGTCAACACTGCTCTTTTCACCCTGCACAGTTACAAAGCAGAATAATATTGGAAGGTGTTTATCCATGATAACAACCTGCAGTGAAAAAAGTAAAGCAGGGCTTCAGTGCAACACTCACCTTGTAGCTGACACAAAGAGGAACCTGAGGGATTTTTATGTAGATGAACGAGTTGTTCATTGCAGCTCTCTCTTTCATTTTGTCAATGTCATCTATAGGATGCTGGACAGAAATCAAGCAGCATAGTTTTAGCCTCTCAGCTTGTTCTTAGAGACTTGTGCAAGTGTTACTGCATATTTCAATCCAGGTATCACTGTTTTTTTTTTTTTTTTTTTTTTTTTACTAAAATGATTAAAAAGACAGTGTCTAAAAAGACACTGAATTATACACAGGAAATGTGAGGCTTATCAGCAGATAGGTCTCAGTAATGGAAACTGGCATCAAGTTTTCAAATGTGTTAATGCTGTTGTTTAATGGCAAAATGTGACATTACCTCCGGTGGTTTACGGAATGACCTCCGGACCCCTGCTGTACGATTCATCCCCTGCGTGACTCCTTTACTGGGGCCCAGCCCCCCTATAGAGTCCTCAGATAGCTGCCTTGGTTTTACAACACCTGCATTGTGAGAGAGGGAAGAGGGATTTGAGAATCTCTTACTGTGTACACATCAGGATGACCCTGTATCATGAGTATCTCCACTCAATGTCAATGAGCTGAGCTTTTAATAGCCAAGCCTGAGCTATCAGTGTGGCCTTGGGCACAGCCATTAGAAAGCCAATATTCCCAAAGAGCAGGAGAGCTAAAACTAATATTGACCAGTAGGCAGAGCGGTATGGGTATCAGCATGTCAGGGCTAAACACAGAAAAGGAAAAAAGCCAGAGAAAAAAAAGTTATTCAATTTAAATATAACAGTTCAAACCTGTGGTGACCATTCGTAACTTATCTTCCTCGTCTCCAACTTCCTCCTCCTCGACATTTCTTCCAGGGAAGAAAAATCCCATCATTCTCTTAAAGAAGTGGTACATCAGCTGGATGGTAAGTGGGACCACGTTGACCTAGTCATTAAAACAAGTTTTAACATGGTGCAAAGCAAATGTTAACAGGATATTTTGCACTTCTAAAGCACTTTCAATACTAGCAATGCTAGTGGAATTCTATCCAAATGACCTCAAAATGCTCTTTGACAGAAATCCCGCCCACAGGAGGACGAACTTTGCTGAAGATGCGAAGGGCAAGCTGACGTCCTGACTGGCAGGGGCTCTGCGGACGTAACACCACCTACAATGCAAAACAGTTGTGCAAAGAAACACAGCATGGATCATGTAACTCACATTTAGAGCACACTCATGCCAAAATTAGTATGGATCTATTTTTTTTTATATATTTATGTTCTTTTTTAAACCAAAAATGCTAAATAAACTAGTATAGCAGTGGCAGATGAGTATACAGGAACACAAAAACCGAAAAAAAAAAAAAAAAAATCAGAAATGAAAATGTAGGACTAAAATCAAGCAAATAATGACAAAACAAAACAGTAAATTCCTGCAAGCTATTTTGACCGAAGAGCAGATGCCGTGTACACTATATGGCCAAAAGTTTGTGGACACCTGTCCATCATACCCATATGTGCGTTTTTAAAATCCCATTCCAGGTTTAGTCCCCCTTTGGTGTCGTAACAACCTCCACTCTTCTGGGAAGGCTTTCCACTAGATTTTGGAGCGTGGCTGTGGGGATTCAGCCACAAGAGCATTAGTGAGGTCAGGCGCTGATGTTGGTGAGGAGGTCTGGGGTGCAGTCAGTGTTCCAGTTCATCCCAAAGGTGTTCAGTGGGGTTGAGGTCAGGGCTCTGTGCAGGACACTCGAGTTCTTCCACTCCAACTTTAGCAGACCATATCTTTATGGAGCTCGCTTTGTGCACAGGGGCATCGTCGTGCTGGAACAGGTTTGGGCCTCTTAATTTAATTGTAATGCTACAGCATACAAAGACATTCTAGACAATTGTGCTCTTCCAACTTTGTGGCAACAGTTTGGGGAAAAACCGCATATGGGTGTGATGGTCAGGTGTCCACAAACTTTGGCCATACAGTGTATTTTTTACAGTTGAAATGGGAAAGATGACTGGCACACATACTCAATACCATACGTACCCTCACATGCTGCACAAGAGAGACCAAGTAGAAAAGTTATAAGACTTAGAAAATAGCACCAATAACCTGAGCCAACAATACGAGTTACAGTAAAGTTATATTTAAACACTGTCTTGGTAGTGAACTTTGGAAAACCAAGGTAATAAAGTCTTTCACAGACACACAACTAGTCCAGTTCTCTGTGTCCAGAAGCTTCAACTGAAAGAAATAACGTGTTGTTTTCCTGTTTGAAAGAATGCATACTGCAGTACCTTGTAAGCAGCATTGGGAAGCAGGTTATTCATCGTGAACCATCCAAGTTCCAAAAGATGTTCTGCTGTATCATCAGATTTGTTTAGCTGTGGGAAAAGCAGAAATAAATTGAACTACTTTTCCTCATATTAAAAGACAAAACACACAGTGGTGGTGCCCGACTATGCAAATATGTTAGCGTGATTGCTGAACACAAATCAGAGCAAAATTTTTACTTTTGGATTGCTTGCTATTTAGTTTGGTTTCCACTCACACCACACATCATTAAACAAACCCAAAAAAAAAAAAAAACCCTCAGGTACATCTTGCTCTCTCTCTCTCCCCAAAACTCATTAAATGCTCAGAAATACAGCAGAAAAATGTAAAAAAATATCCTTTGCCAAGTCTGCACAGAAAGAGCATGGAGAACACAAGAGCCACGGTTAATACACAATTAACTAATTATATAATCTAACCTTGCTGTACATGAACCTCTGCAGCTCGAGCTCAGCGATGCCCAGCTGGCCGTCCTCCTCTGTGAGACACCAGCGCGCCTGAGCAAAATAGATTTCGGTACGACGCACCACACTCACATCTTCTGGAGGTTTTCGTAGTTCCAACTTATTCGCCCGCTGCAGCTGGAAGTCCTTAAAACATCTGGAAATAAAGTGGTTATTTATGTCAGCTTTCCAATATAACCACCTAACTACGCAACTGCAGTCTCGCCAAGGCCATTTCTTGTTCTTGCTATACACTGAACACATTTTGGTTTGAGATCAAAAGATATATTAGACGTTACATCAGAATTTCAGCTTTCAGTTCCTGATATTTGCATCTAGATGTTATTAGAATATGGCACATTTTGTTTGAACCCACCCATTTTTCAAGTGATCAAAAATATTGGAACATGTGACTGACAGGTGTTTCTTGTTGCCCAGATGTGCCCTGTTAGATTGTTTAAACGATTAACAGCTCTGAATGTCTTGGTTTGAGCTCTGGGTTTCTCCTTCGATGACTGCATTTGTTTTTAAAAAAAAAAAAAAAAAAAATCAACCAACATGAAGACCAGAGAGCTGTCTGTGGGAGAAAAGCAAATCATTTTGAAGCTGAGAAAGGAGGGAAAATCAATCAGAGCCACTGCGCAAGCATTGGCCATAGCCAGTACAAAAATGTGTAATGTCCTGAAAAAGAAAGAAACCACTGGTGTACTAACAACCAGATATGGAACAGGTCAGCCAAGGAAAACAACAGCAGTTGATGACAGAAACATTGTGAGAGCTGTGAGAAAAAAACCCCAAGAACAACAGTCAGTGACATCATCAGCAACCTCCACAGGGTAGGGGTGAAGTCATCACCATCCAGCATTCAAAGAAGACTTAGAGAGCAGAAATATAGAGGCCATACCACAAGATACAAACCACTCATCAGCAGTAAGAAATGGAAGGCCACAAAAGTTCTGGAACCAACATTAACCTCTACCAAGTTGACGGAAAGCCAAAGTGTGGAGAAAGAAAGGACCCAATCTGCTCATGACCCAATACATACAACATGCTTTCATCGGTCAAGCATGGTGGAGGTAGTGTCATGGCTTGGGCTTGAACGGCTGCTTCTGGAATAGGCTCACTCATCTTTACTGATGATGTAACTCATGATATTAGCAGCAGAATGAGTTCAGAAGTCTACAGAAACATTGCGTCTGCCAATTTACAGAGACATGCATCCAATCTAATTGGGAGAAACTTCATCGAGCAGCAAGACAATGACCCAAAACACACTGCCATCACAACAAAGGACTTCATCAGGGGAAAAAAAGTGGAAGCCCCCAAAACAAACAACTGGAAGGAGCTGCAGTACAAGCCTGGAAAAGCATTACAAAAGAAGAATGCAACAGTTTGGTGATGTCATTGGGTCCCCGGCTTGAGGCAGTTATTGCAAGCAAGGGATATGCAACCAAATATTAAGTGTTATTTACTTTAAGTCTATCTGTTCCAATACTTTTGCTCATCTAAAAATTGGGTGGTCTGTCTCCAAATGTGCCACATTCTAAGTTGTTTAACACATCTAGATGTAAACATCAGGAAAATAAAGCTGAAATTCTGATCTATCATCTCAGAAGACCTCCGTGTATAACAAAAACAAAAGAACTGGCCTTGTTGTTCCAATACTTTCGGAGGGACTCTTAATTATCAGCTTATTGTCATAAAGTCAGTCACTAGGACCATTATTTTTTTTCACCCTAATACTCATGTTGCTCATGATGAACCAATGCACACCCACCTGATGAGGATGTTGAGCTCCTCACTTTTCATTTGCAGGTCAGTCTTCTCCTGATTGAGCTGATTCTGCAGGCGCATATTGATGTCAGACAGCTCATCTCCTCTTAGTTCCTCAGCTTGGGACTGCGGGAGTCCAAGCAAAGTGTGTAAACTTATGGAGGAAAAAAGCCCTAAAGCTATGTCCATTTTAATTAAACATGTAAAACTGCTTTTTAAACAGGATAGTTTACTAGAAAAATAAGACAAAACAGTATTTCTACACTGTTATGATACAGTGCATGTAATGTGCTCTTTCAAAAACTGTAATATTGTGTTGTATGGTTATTATTACCAGGAAAATCTCATAACATTTAACTTTAGCACAAACATATACAGTATTCTACCCATGTATAGTCCAGATAACTTGGTGAATCTCAAACCTGGCCTTAGGAACCACCACAGATACACCAATAAACCAGCACTGAAAATGTGTGTAACACTGAGCTAGGTCAGAACACAAGAACAAGAAAGAACACAAACGTCTGAAGGGCTGGCAGGTTTTAGACACTGACCCTTATGTTGGTGTAGATCTGCTTCTCGAGTCGACGGATCTGGGCCACATGCTGGCGAACGGCCTCCTGCAGGTGCAGAATGCTGCTGCGCTGCTCCTCAGGATTGCTGGAGATCTCCAGCTGGAAGCGCACGCGCTGCTTCTTCTCACTGTGCTCCTGTGAGCGAAAGAACATTTTAGAAAGCTCATCTCTTTAAAGCCAGCAGCCTTTCAGACTACTTGCAAAAATCTCCAACCTTGCGTCTGGGTTCCACATGTAGCAGAAGGTTGTTGACTATGTCCAGAATCATGGCATATTGCACTGGGTTGGTGGAGATCTCCAGGTCATTATGAATAAGGGTGAAGGTGTCTACTGCACCTGGCAGGCAGAACAGGAACGTAAGCTTGATTTAAGTACTCTCACAATACAACACAGAATTTTAGCTTTTTTTGTGGTGTCATTTTAAGAAAATTGTTGGCCCTACCAGCCTGCTTCTTGAGCAGATCCTCTTTTTCATGGCGGTCACGGATTTCTGGAGGTTTGATCTGTGTTGCTAGCTCTGGGTCAATATCATGGCTGTAGCCGATATAGTACATGCGGCAGCTGCAACGTGAGATGATGCGCTGGACCTGCTGAGTCTCCTGCACATGTGACGGCTGGTTCCAGTCTAATGCACATAGAATATATCCGCATATTTTCATTGCCCATGGCAAACAACATTAACAAGATGCAACTCACAAATCAACAAACAACACAGCTCCTTGTATCGGTGATGGCATGACAGAAGTTATTGTTGTGATACTCAACCGAATGGCGCTCACATAAGTAAAACATATAAATACATTGTGCTCAAAATGCCCATTAGTTAACTACTTTTTACTACCTTAGTTAACTACTTCATCTTATTTCAGTTTAAATTAGTCATCGTCACTTTCACTAAACTGCCAAAAGTTTGTGGGCACCTGAGCAATCATGCCCATATGTGCTTGTTGAACATCCCATTACAGATTGTGTCCCCCCTTTGCTGTTATAATAATCTCCACTTTCTAGGAAGGCTTTCCACCGAATTTTAGAGCATGGCTGTGGGGATTTTTACCCATTCAGCCACAAGAGTATTAGTGAAGTCTTGCACTGATGTCAGGGGAGGAGGCCTGGGGTGCAGTCAGTATTCCAGGTCAGCTAAAATGGGGTTGAGGTCAGTGTTCCTTGTAGGCCACACAAGTTCTTCCACTCCAATCTCAGGAAACCATCTCTTCATAGTTTTAAAGGTTTGGGCCCCTTAGTTCCAGTGAAGGGAAATTGTAATGTTACAGCATACAAAGACTTTCTATCGTGTGCTTCAAACCTTGTGGCAACAGATTGGGTAAGGCTCACATATGGGTGTGATGGTCAGGTGTCCACAAACTTTTGACCATACAGTGTATGACTTAAGAGTGTATGTGGAGTTTTTGTTTCTCCAAACATTTATTACATAGTACAGGTTCTTCTTGTCATTGCCTGCCAGCTTAATAGTCTAATGGACTCAAAGGACCCTATAGTGCAAGAGCAGCAGTGTACCTGTGGTGGTGCTGACCATGCCGCCCACAGCCTGCCCGCTCTCCATCAGCTCCTGTACAGAGTCCAGGGTCCGTTGCCTGTGTTCCTCAATGTTTTTCACCTGCACGTTCACAAAACAAAAAATTTAATTCAAATGCTGTTTGTATTAAGTGTCAAAAACAGTAACCAGAATACAGCTCCTTTCACTGAAATTCCAGGATGGCTGATGTGGCAATCAACCTGGACAAGACTTGTCCTGGACAACTCACCTCTAGCCACAGTTGCCCATCCTCCTGTTCTGAAGGATTGGGCTCCATGGTGGCAAAATACTGCATACAGTCTAATGAGCAGGCCCAAGTGGTCTTCTGCTTCAGTGTATCATTGTACCAAGCTGGATGATGCTCACACTGCAGCAGCTGAGCCTTTGCAGCTGAAACGAGGACACACCCTGCCGTCTCAGTGCCTCGCAGCATCATCTAAACATAAAAAAAAAAACAGAAAGGGCAACATGATATGATTCAGATAGAATCCAAACAAGATGGAAACAGCTTCCAAAAAAGGGAAGATTTGTCCTCTACCTGACAGTTGACAAGCTCAATGCACCAGTTGTGGTTGTACACGTCGTCTGTTTGGCACGCAGCGATTCCGCTCAGCTGGTCGCTCACTCCAGCATCCTCTTCAGAAAACACCACAAACTTATCTGTCTCCTCAATCAGCTTCTGCAGCATGGACGTGCCTGGAAACCACAATCGCACAGATTCAGTCATAAAGTTTCCATAATACATTCAGTTTAAATAAAAATTGGAAAGCTGTGCACCTTCATTCTGGTTCTTCTCTGTGCGATTGGCAGTAGGTACAATAGGGGTAGAAAGAGCAGTGTTAGGAGTGTAAGTGGACATGGAGCGTTTAAGCTTCTTAGCTTGAAGCTGTGTGTCGATCCTCAGGCCCTTCAGTGCCTCTGTGGACAGGTTCCTCTTCAGTACGGCTGCCTTCTTATAACCATCATACAGACCGAAGGCGATGTTCCTGTTGGTAGCAGTCCACGAGGCACGCAGATCCACCAAACACAGCTTGTGCGTGTAGGAGGCATTGCACTCGTCCTTTGAACTGACCTCCTTTGGAAACATAAGTGATAAGACCATAATTCTTAAAAATTATATTCACTATTAGTTAATATCAACTATTAACTAATTGGTTAATATCATCTTATCAACTATTTAAAAAGTTTACACAATCCACAGGGATCCATTTAAAGAAAATAAGACAAATGATTGTTGTTCGAGGACAAATGTTTGACTGGCATTATTGCAAAAGAGCTACCTCAGTGACAAGACTACCAAATTTTGAAGCTATTACACTGCAATGGATCTGGACCCTGTCCCAGTAACACACAGAACAGGGCAGGAAGACACTCTGGCCCATTGCATATAGTCATACACACCGTTACACGCAATTTAGAATAGCTAATCCAGCTACCAGCATTGCTTTCGGAAGTAGGAGTAGGAAGAACCCAAAGCACCCTTTGGAAACCCACAGAGATATTAGGAAAGCATGTGAAACTCTGCACAGACAATAATTGGAGCTCAGGATCAGACTGTGATCTGTTGCCCCACCATGCCACACCACATTTTCTTTATCCAAATTAAACATTTAAATTTACTTGAGCACAGTCCTACAAGATGATAAGAGTGAACTAGTAATTGTATAGATTCATATCATAATTACAATTTTATTTAAATAATTTAGACTGTTCTAAATGATTTAAACTGAGTTGTGCATATGTGGTCTCACCTCCTCCATGCGGTTGCTTTGTCTCTGATAGCTGAGCGAAGACAGGCTGAGTAAATGGGTCTTCTTCACCTGTGCGTTGATCTGGTGGTCGGCTGTCTCGTCTGAGCTGGAGGACATCAGGTGCACGGTGACCAAGGACAGCTCGCTCACCATCTGAGTCACGTTCCACTCTGAGATTAGTCTCCTCATCACTGTGCCGGCTGCAGCCACACAAACACACACGCTTATTCCCACTGTAGTACTACTGTAACTCGCTCCTGGCAGGTCTTCCTCTGCGTGCCATCTGACCCTTGCAACTGATCCAGAATACAGCTGCCAGACTTGTTTTCAATTTCCCCAAGCTCTCCCACATCACCCAATTTTTGCGTTCTCTCCACTGGCTTCCTGTAACGGCTCACTTCAGATTCAAAACACTGATGTTCGCCTACAAAGCTAAAACAGACCTATCCTTCAAGGTGCAAGGAAGACACACAACAGTCTTCTCCGTCCTGGACACCCAGCTGGTGGAATAAACTTCTCTTGGAAGTCTGAACAGCTGAGTCACTGGCTGTTTTCAAAGCAAGACTGAAGTCCTCTTGACAAAGGATTTAATGAGCACTAACTTAATTAAATAAATAAAACCCCTGACTTGTGTTTTTTTCATGCTGTACTCACTCCTGTCTAACAGGCTTCTAGCTTGATAGTATTCTTATACCCTGGCCTGCTGTACTAGCATGAGGATGTTTTTGATGCTACAAAGCACTTCTATAACTTGCTCTGGATAAGGGTTCTGATGAATGCTGTAAATGTAAATGTAATGTGTTCACTCTCACCCTGTGGTATAAGCCTCTGTGCTCCTCTGGTGAAGATATGACCCTTACTGCACTCCAGCTGAATTCCCCGCTGCTGAGCAAAAGATGCCCAATAATGAACCTGTAAACAGCACAAAAATCATCAAGGATTACCTTCAAGAGTAAATCACTGACTCAAGTCATGCTGATCTTTGCTGTGAACATTAACTGAAGCTCTAGTCCTGTACTAGCACGATTTGTTGCAGTGCGCTGCTGCCACATGATTGGCTGATTAGATCACTGCATGAATGTGCAGGTGTACAGATGTTCCTAATAAAGTGGACAGTGAGTGTGTATACACAGATCAGAGAAGCAATGCTCACATCTTGATTAATTCTTCTGTAGAATTGCTGCGAGTGTGCAAAGATGATGGGATTTTCACCTTTGTCCAACTGGCCAGTTCTCACATTTGCATCTTGTTTTTGTTTATTGAGGAAAATGTTGCTATGGTGTCATATACGGTTGAGACCAAAGGGTTACACACACCTAGGCTAAAGATATTCAATCTCAGTTTTTTAAATGAATGAAATGATAAGCTTCTTATCAGCCAATGGCAAATTAGGAGTTAACTGGGAGTGCACTGGTGGCTGTATTTAAGCGCCTTAAGTTTAGAGCCGGTGCCTTTTTACCTTTGATTGCATGGGAAAGTCCAAGCAACTCAGCCAAGACCTCAGAAAAAAAAATTATGGATCTCTACAAATCAGGTTTCTAGGTTCAACTGAACCCAGGGACAGCGACAAAGGAATTGGTGAAGCAGTTGGAGGCATCAGATACCAAATTATGTAAAGCTCCCATTAAAAGATTCCTACATCACCATGGCCTGAACAGCTGTCATGCAAGGAATAAGACCCTTACTCCAAGACAGGCATAAACAAATAGGCTGAAGTTTGCAGGTGATCATGAGGACAAAGACCTAGACATTTGGAGGAGTGTTCTCTGGTCAAATGAAACAAAAATTTAACAAGGCAATGTCAACAGATACTAACAAAGTATCTCCACTGAACACCTGATGCAGTAAATAAAATCTGAAATAAATCTGTGACTTGGGTATTATTTTGAAATTACCATTTACGGAAATGAAGTAGATACTCTAAATGACTTATTATACTGCGTTTGTATATCTTTAGCCTAGGTGTATGTAAACTTTTGGGGAGAAGGATGAATTATTATATAGTTAGCTTAAGCGTTTGTCATTGAATAAAAGTCAGTGAGGAATGATTTTTAGCTTAGTTTCTAATTTTAACAAAATGAACATTGCAACAGATGCACCATTAGTGTGTAATACATTACAAATAACCTTATTCCAGGGATCAATACATGACATATTTTGATTTTTTAAAATATATTTTAACTACTTATTGCTAATTCCTATTTGGTTATGAACTATTCTTTTTTGATGTGCTTTGTAAGAAGGCAATTTCTCAGAAACAAGATCAATAGTATCTGTATCTGTCTGAACATACAATACTTCTTCAAAATGCTTTTTTGTGTGTGCTTGAGTGTGTGTGAGTGAATAAACAGGGTGACCAGTGTGTGACCTGCAGCTGGGGAAATGCGGCTGTGTAGGACAGCTGTTTGTAGTGCTGGCCGAGCTTCTTGCGGGAGGGCCGGAGGCTGTGGAAGAGTTTTCCTCTGCAGATGGGCCGCGACACACTGGTCCATGTGGCCCAGAAGTTCTGCATCCAGCGCAGAGTGCTGCTATACAGAAGTATTCGAGGCTGAGATGGCTCTGAAAGCAAACAGACATACTTAGAAACATTTTAACAATATTTTATCATAGCCCGAAAGTCTCATAGCACCAATGTGCGTACAAGTGCGTAGATAAAAAAAATTCCAAGAAGATTCCAAGGTGTAACTGCAGTGTACTAATAAATGTAGAGGCTGGAAATATTCTACAAAAATCCTGGGGGGGAAAAAAAAAAAAAAAACCTGTGCCGGTGTTCTGGTTAAGGTCCATAGTGATGGAGAGGTTGAGGTTTTCTGAACGGAAGGCCCTGTAGGAATCGTGTGGCTGTCCCGAGGTGACGTCAGCCACACTTTCTGCACTGCACAACATAACTGAGTGGTGGTCATGTGGGTTGCCATGGCAAAGCCACTGCAGGTCCAGGGTCATACACAGGTTGGGAAGGTGCAGGAAACAGATATCATCATATCTGGAAAGAACAAAAAGATATGATATTGAATAGGGCTGAATGATTTGGGGAGTATTTTGACAGATATTGTAATTACAAGTTGCTTGTAGTGGTGGTCTACATAATATCAAACGTATACCAAGCATTATTAGAAATTTACATCGTTCCTACATTAAGACAATCAGATGAAATTACGCAATTAAAATGGAAGCTACTGAAATTTAAAAAACAGAACTCTCAATTTTCAACATAAAAAATATTGCTGATCCAAATATAAGGATTTTTAGGTTTAGTTTTAGATTTTAAATTTAGGTCATTAAAAAAAGGTTACATACTTTGAGGCGGTCCTAACATTGACATCCAAGTCACCCTTAAAGACAAACTGTCCAGGGTTCCAGTCAAAATTGAGCTTGTTCCACTCCCAGTGCATGTTTTCTGTAGTGTTGTAAGGGTCCTGCAAAAGTATGTGAGTTCAGTGAAATGACTCTTTGAATAAGCCAGTATTCTTAATTGCAACGCAATACCAAAAACCTTGGTATTGGAAGTACCTCAGTGGCAAGCTGGTGCAGGTTGGCTTGTTCGATGTCCATGCGCCAGCGTCCATGCAGGAGCAGCCTGCTTTTATCCCACCAGGCCAGAAGAGGAGAGGGGTCAGCAGTGGGCTTGGTCAGCAAATCCACTGCCTGGCCAATCAGAGTCCACGCTGGGTCCCAGCATGGCCCCCAAACAATGGTATAAAGTGATATGTTTGCTAAAGAAAAGAAGAAAAAGAGAATATTGTACTCAAATTTTTCAGAGTATGTCAAGTATAGCATGAAAATGTATATATATTGAAACTCACAGGTGACATCATAGTAGAATTTGAGAGAAGGCATGTTCCTGTAAACAGTCACATCTCCCCAAGGTTGGCCGAGTTGAACCACCTCCCTGCGCCGTCCACGGACCTGCCCATCCTGCTCTGTCCCTATGAGACGCCCCGACAGCTCCCAGTCCCTAATCTCGAACAGGTATCGTGGGTAATCTCGGATCCTCACTACGCCAAAAGTGGAAGATAACAGTTAACAAAAAAGAAGAAACAGAATACTGCACCTTACACGTATAACAAACACATAATATGAAGAACATAAGTGTAAAGATAAAATAAAAGTACTGACCCAAGAAAGCACTAATCTTAAATGAGACGGCACGGCACCACTGCACCACCAGAGGCAGTCCTTCTCTGGGAAAGGGACTGACACTGTCGATCTCACAGAGCAGCTCACGCATACGTTCATGCCCATGAAGTGAGTGATCAGCCAGTGCCACCAGTTCCAATTTTGCCATACTCCATGTGAGCAGTGCCTTGCGCATTGGGGTGCTGGCATAGAGGCGGCGTGAGCGCTGGATGTAGATTTCTATGTGCTTGCGCTCCAGTGAGGCATACAGCTCCTCAATCTTGCGTGCTGGAAGCAGTTCTCCATGCATCCTGCGCAGCTCAGCCACTTTGCGGTCAAGTAGCTGCAAGCGTTTGGCACTCTCCTTGCTCTCGTCCTTCATCAGCTCATAGTTGTCACGCAGTTTGATCTCGAACACGTCATCCAGAAAGACGAAGGAGAACTGGCCCACGTGGAACAAGAGATCTGGAGGAAGGCGCTCAGGCTCGGCGGAACCAGTTCTGTGGAGGCTCTTCAGCCATTTCTGGGCACTCACGGTCTTGTCAAAAGTGCTGGAAAAGTTGTACTGGTATGGGAATTCCACAGAGAGCACGGGGAAGGAAAAGAGCCAAGCACGGTTGTGGGGCGTTGACAGAAACGGGAAGCGATTGCGGTACTGCTGTAGCTCATCTGAATTATCAAGCATGTTTACCTCTGGCTCAGAGAATGTAAAAATATCGTTGCCATCGAAGTTGAACACCACCTGTAGAGACCTGAGGTGAGTAGCTCCCGGCTGCTTGGAAACAGACAGAGCCTCAGCGCGCACAATAATGAAGTTCTTCTCCGCGACATATGCAGTAAGCTGGGTGTTGGCCAGAACAAAACGCATGCTGAGGCTTCTTAAAGCAGAAGAGGGTGGCGAGGATAAGGTAACTTCTTTCTGCTTTATGCCTAGCACTGCACGCAGCATGCTCCAGCAGCTACGACTTTCACAGACATGCTGGTAGAGAAACATGTGATCAGATGGCGTCCACTGCAGAGCCAAGGCATTTTCACTCTGCATCTGTGCACAAAATAAATGGGAAGCATTATTAAAATGGGAAGAAATAACTGATTTAAACTTCTAATTTGTAGATCAGGCGCTGACTGACACATGCAGGAGCCAATATGTAACATTTAGTAAGAGTAGTGACCTACTAAGCAGTTTTTTTAATTGGTCATGACAGTAGCCTGTTATGAGCCTTGTTACACTAGCAACCAATCAGGGCATGCCAGTCCTGTCACAAGGACTGTGACTTTGTGGTGTTTTATTCAATAGGATTGTGGAAAATAAATGACAATTTCTGTAAGTTTGCAAGAGAAAGAACCTCTAACAAGCCACCATTGGTACACATACAGCTTATTATTTCAAAATATTCACTACATAACTAACTATCTTCAATAGCAGAAAGAGGAACATGGAGTTCCAGCCGTGTGTTTAAGACTGTGTCAGTGAGGTACCTCCAGGGTGTGGTTGCTGTTCTGGTAGGCCACAGTGAGGCTGCTGAGACTGACAACAGGGCTGAAGGCCTGGTCTGCAGGGTAGCATGGCTCAGTGCTCTCGCTGAGTGACTTTAGAATAGACAGAGCCACACCTCGTACTAACAATTGCGAGCTCTCAGCAGAGCTACTGGCTCCTAGTTCATCCACCCGAAACACCACAGCTCCTACACCATCAGAAGCAGCCAGAATTGTAGTTATAAAGCAGGCTATTACAGAGGACGATTAAAGAAAGGGAAAAGAAATGCAGTTGTAAAACATGAAGCTTTCCAGCTATACTCACCTGCTACATTAGAAAGCGTGAACATGTTGACATCCTGCAGGTTGAGCTGAAGTTTCAAATCTAGAGGTAAGTGAGATGCTGACTCTTGTGTAGTGGAAGGTGCTGGAGTGAGCGAATTCTGAGCTTGGCCCAGTTTAAGGACGGAGAACAGACGAGAGAGGCACAGAGCACAGGTCTCAGATAGCTCCACCTGCAGGCCCTGCAGACTGGACTCCACACAGACACTGGCTGAGGAACTGGAGTCCACACTCTGGGAATTACTGTAGCTGCCCTGCCAATTCAGACAGAAATACACAGATAATAACTACAGTGTGTGCTAAAGAAAACGTGTGCCAGATATTTTATATTTCTTTAAATGTAAAGGACCCTCCCTTTAAAAGACTCTAGATGCAACAAGTAGAACTCTATGCCAACAGGATGACTCTCTTACCAATTTGCACACCTCAAATAACCTTAAAATATACACTGACCATGTTTGGATCAATGCCAAAATGTAATTAGTTCATTTGGTGGTAGCAAGGATAAGTCCATACTAATCCTACATTTAACCACTTAATTGTTTGACACTGCATGTACCAAAATTTCCTACTGTGCAAGTAACACCTCTGTATGAAAAACAGGATAGAAGCTATTGAAGAAAGACTCTTTCAGACATGTGACCGTGGACCTGTTTGGATCAATTCCAAAATCTAATCAGTTTTTCTGCCGGACACAGTGATAATTTCATATAAACCCTACAAACCTTCACCCACTCGTTCTTGAGATATTGTGCTAACGAGAATATCAGACAGACCGACAGACGCACAAACAACTAGAAAACATATTAAAAAAAAAAACAAAAAAACTAGGAAATAACCTAATTACTTTCTGGAAAATAAGTCCCTCACATGCTGTCTTATGAAGGGGCAACAACGTCCCTTTAAGCTTTATGCTAATAAAACCTGTACCTAAAAATAAATGTTTATAATACAACACATATGTGGCAATGACAATAGTTTATTCTGTTGATCACAACATAATGGATGCTGACTTAAATAGCTTAATAAATGCTGAATGTGCGAGAGCAATTTTTTTTACCTGCAGTGTGAAGCAGTCCACGATCAGTGCCTCTCCCCACACATGCTTGCCTGGTGGATGAGGAGCTTGCTGGATGTGAGAGCCTTGGCCCACCCTCCACCAGAAATGGTCCAGGGACATTGTCAGGCTTTCTTCTTGTTTAGTGGAATCCATCGAGTGCTGAAGTTCTGTTTGGAAACAGGAACATTCACTATCAGAAAGGGAAAGGATGTTGATAATTGGTAATGCTGTTTTTTTTTTTAACTTATGAAGTTTAAAACAAGTCCAAAATATTCAAGTGCCATTATACCCAGGTAACAACCTTTTTTTAAAAGAATACTAAGAGAAATATACTGTACATCATTCCCTCATAGATATGTTTGGTTAATATGTACTATGTTATCCTCAGAACGAGTCTATTCTAATCGTTCTGGGTTTGGTTTGTTTTCAAAGGGGAGTCAAATCAGCCACATAAGGGCAATCTGATTAAAGTTTTCACTCACTGTGAACTTAAGCAGCATTGCAAGGCCAACTAGACATATCCAGAGGATCTTTATCCGCGGTGCCTACCTGTACTGACAGAAATGAACCCCAGAGCAAAGGGTGGAGTGTCTCCCAGCTGAATAGACACATTAACACTTGACACAGTAGAGCTGAATCTCACAGGGACATCCAGTAGAGGGAAGCGCCTGCAGGACAAATACAAGGTGTAAATTTGACGATACTTTGAAATCTGAGCTTAGTGACATGATGCAGATACTGGGGTATACTGCTAGCTAATGCTACTATTATAATAAAATAAAGTTTTTAATTCTTTTGTTTTGGACAGACCATAGGCTACCAAATTATGTACTATTGGTGCATCAGTGCAGTGCAATTGGGTTAAATGCAGAGCACAAAATCTGAGTATGGGTCACAAGTCACTTCACTTCACTTCACTTCAATTATGTTTCTTTTTTTTTTTTTTGCAGCTTTCCATTTACCAAAGATCATTGCAGATTTTCAACGTTCAAATAGACTGTCCACGTTTGTAAATACTAATGTACTGTAAATAATTGTCTTCCTACTTTTTCCTGTGAGTGGCCTTCCTATGAATGAGCTGTTCCCATGAGAACAAGTCCAGCCAGTGAGAGAACTCCTGCTGGCGGTAGTGGATGATGCACGTGCTGACTGTCGCCGAGCCACAGATATCCACCGATGTCACCTTCAAAGCCAGGACAAACATAAAACCTTTGTTAAAAAAAAGACTAAATATTTGTTGGAACAAAAGTGTAGATTTAATGATAAGATAATCATGAGCCTGTAATCATCAGCTTACCTGCAGCACAGTTTTTAGTGAGGTGAGACATATAATCCGTTGCCGGCTTTGTGAGAGAAGAAGGCCATCTACGGAGAGAAAAAGAGAACAGGATAAAAAGGTAGCACCTCACAATGTTAAACAGATAGCTGTGTGTGTGTGTGTGTGTGTGTGTGTGTGTCTCATCCCTGCTCACCCTCCAGCAGGAGCTCTAAGCAGCTGTGGGGGAATTTGAGTTCAGGAACGAACCCTTTCAGGGGAGGCTGCTCCTCATCACAGTCGTAGTCAAGCTTTAAAGACTTCAGTGTCCAGTTCAGGTGCCTTAAAAACCAAAGAGGGTCAGCAAGAAATCAAATAAAACAAATCCACAAAAAATAATACTGTTCACTCACCGCTTCTGGCTGTGCATAGAGAGGGTAATGTTAGTGTTCTCAAACTCCACATTGACCTTCTGGGGAATCATCTGGTGAATCCTCTCTACTGCTTCCATCTGGATATACTGATCTTCTGCATGTTCCGGGAGATCAAAATAAATAAATGAATAAAATGGCTTTTATTTGGCTCATGTATTGTCATAAAACATTAGCAAAGTCCTTTCAAGTAGAGATCTGTGTGGCAAATATGAGCAGTTTATAATTTTAATAAGTGTAGCCATGTGCCAGTTAATTAGTAATACTACAATTAGTATACTGAGGATAAAAGCAAATAAGCAAACACAGATTATACAGTTTGCTGTAAATATAAAGTATATAGACAGCAAACTGTATAGTCTATATATATACATATAAGTTAACATAAAAACCAACATCAACTGTCACTTAAATGTCATAACATTGATCCACCTAACATTCACTTAAGTAAACTTACAATGTCAACATTCATAGTAGCATTTTGTTGTGAATACTTGTAAGATTTATGTTTGGTGGGAGATTTTTACATCGTCCGTGTCCACATATAATTAAGTGAAGCTGAATAGCCCTGGCGTAAGTCCATGTCCTTGGTGTATCCTCACCTGGTGAAGAAGTGTCGGTCGGTGGAGTACAGGTTGTTCTCGGAAGCAGCAGGTGAGAGTGGAAGAGTCCCTCGTGCAGCTCTGCCAACAGGGTCCTCACGCTGAGCGCCAGCTGGCCCGGGCGCAAGTCAGGCAGGCTCACATCGCCACTCACAGCCAGGCCCAGAGACACCTCCGCCAGACACGTGTCCTGCAGACAGGGGACAGACCCAATACACAGCTTCATATGACTGAGGACATAAATTTAAAGCACACACTGTTAGCAGTGCCATTTATACAAGAAATTAACTAGACACAAAGGGTCACATTCGTTGTATATAGAATAAAGCTAAAATGAAAACAGCATTTGAAATGAACTTTAAATCAGACATAAGGTTAATCTGTGGCAAAGAACAAGCTCTAACAAATTAGTAAAGAATATAACACATAGCACATACCAGCCTGCTGCTTTTTAAAACTTTACTGCTGATCTGTCCCACAGTAAAGTCCCAGGCCAACCTAAAAAGACAGAATGACCTCTCAACTTAGCACAAGTCTTTAGTCAGTTCCAAAAATTAGGTTTGGACGTTAAAGGACTACTCCTGCATTTTTTTCAATCTAATCGTCATGTATGGCAGTGGCAAGGAAAACTCCCTGAGATGACACGAGAAACAGACTCAGCAAGGAACACTTCCAATTCAGGGTGATAATGGATAGTGGGATTACATGGGATCTACATAAAAACACTAGAGTTTTCCCTAAAATAATGTGAAGCAAGACATATTTTGTACCTCTTGCACTGGTGATCGAGCAGTAGAGTGATAGCTGTGCTCGTCATGTGCCAGAGGGACTCCGGCAGCAGCAGGTTCAGAACCATCACATTCACGGAGCCAACGTGGAGTGACAGCAGCTGCCAAGGAAAAAGAGGAGAAAGCTGTAATGCCAACAGATCACACAGAGACTCAGAGATAAGCTTGTGTGTCCTGACTTTCAGAAGCCCACCTGGCACAGAAAGCGCAGCCATGAAGGACTAAGCAGTGACCTGCTGGGATTTCCATCATGATTCTGGGTCACTTGTGGCCTGAGAGGCTCCTGCAGGTCAATCCGTACCCGAGTCTCACCCACACACAGTGCCAAGTATCTCCTGGAGGACAAGCAACCACACGTGAGTATTAGTGGTCAACCAATATGGAGTTTTCAGTGGCCGATGCTGATGCCAATAACTACTGAGTAAGGAGGCAGATGGCCGATATGATGGCAATTTTCTCCCAGATACAACAGAACAATATAATAACAAAATAACGAAAATACCATACATCTTCTGAACATTCTGCTGCACTAAACATCTATTAGGCACCAGCAACACCTGAATGTTTTTTTTTTTTTGTGAAGGAATTAATCAGCACGAACTGAACGATTATGGTCGGCCATTCAGAACACATGATAAGCACATCAATAAGCTCATTAAATTAGAAGAAATTCAGTAAAATTTCAGTTAAATTCAGTTTTACACAGAAGAAATATTTTCTCTTCAACATTGCTAGTTTTCATCTTCTATGAAAAAGAAAAAAAATCTATTAGCATAAGGTTACTGATCAATTTGACTACGCAGCCTTTGCGATGCGACTACTGTACGTGCAGGACATTCGATGTCGATGTTGACATTCAGCCCTAGCCTACAGTGATCTGCAATACGTGTTCTGAAAGTGATGTGGTATGCAGCACGCAGTCTGCGAAGCAGTATGCTTTTGTCACGTTTGTGTTGTTAGCAATCTTAGCTTAGAATCATGTTTTCTCACTAAGTGACAGGAATCAAACAAATGATACAGAGGCTAGAGTAAACAGTATTTAATACAATTAACTTAATTAAATGAACTCTTTGAGGAATTCAGCCTTATCAGTGCCAGTGTTTTCTCTGAGGTGGTTTATTGAGTTTGAAGACAGTATGTGATGGCCAGGGCAAACGAAAGGGGGAGCCTGAGCACTTCTATTAATCAGCCATGCTTGCAGGCTGTTCGGCTGATTCCAATCACCTTAAAAGCCTTGATATTGTTAATTATCTCAATTGTCTAATTAATTGGCCAGGCTGATCGCTCCGTCAACCTCTAATGGGTATTATATGTCTATTAATTCTTTCAGTTACACAGTTCAAGAAACAATTCTTTTATCATTTTTAACAATATACCACAAATTCAGTCTTCCAAAGTTACTACTGGACAAGTGGATAAACACAAGTGTCTACTGAGATTACCTCATTAGGATTAAGGAATAAAACACTTGGAAGTGTGCTCTCAAAGGAAAATATTCAACAACAGGATGGCGTGATGCAGCCAGCTGAGATACTGTTTCCTCCCCGAAGTTGTTTACTTTCCTATAACTCCACATCCTGAAGTGTTTTATTCCTCTAAATCCACAGCAATTTGCAAGTGGTTACAAATTTTTATTAATTACACACATTGTACTTCTTTAACAGTTTATAGTTGCATTTCTGTTGCACAACATCTGCAAAACATGTTAGTTCCTGTTATATTGTGAAACAAAAAGTACAAAGTCCTCTATCCTGAAGACTCTCTTGTGGCTAAAAACCTAGTGAGTGTTTTCTATTACTGGTCTTAGATTACATACAGTATCAGCAGTAGTCCATGAGACTCAGCTGTTGCTATAGAAACAATAACCTATCAGAAGGTGCGCATTAAAATAAACCTGTGCTTTGCATACAGCACTACACTCAGAGCTCCTGTTACAGAACATTATCAACAGCTTCTGGCCAATCAGATTCGAGAATTGAACAGTGCTGTGGCATTTCCGTGCTGTTAGTAGTTTAAAACATCTAAGTTCATGCAGGTTGCTTAAGTTCAATACTTACGGCATGTCCTGGTTGAATAACTTGCTCGAAATCCATATTCTGTCTATTTCCTACAAGACAAACAGACATAAGGTGACTAAGAAGACCTGAACCAAGTTACCAAATGTCATGCTAAGTCTTACCCATATGAGCCAAACTAATTTGAGATTTTTTTTTAAAGCAGATTTCTCTAGAACCTTCCATCAGTTGCTACAAAAGCTATAATAAACTAAACTACAGGTATTTCTAACAGCTGTTAGCTAGCAGACCGACTGGAAATGTCACATGAGCTTGTAAAGTCTCTAAGCTTGCTTCTTTTTGGTACCAAATAATGGCCTTTTTAAAACTAACGTTAAACCATTGTACTGCTTGTAAACCCTAACTGGATGTCTTCAGGCAATGAGAAATGAATCTTAATTAACCCTTGCTTGGTGGATAGAAGAAAGCAGCTTCTGTTCTGAACTCAAATAAATGTCAGCATCTTTAGGACTGTGAGACCATTAGAAAAGGCATTTTGGCTTCATGTGTGAAACTGATGAAAACACAATGAAACGTCAGAAAGCTCACCCACCAGTGTATGCTGAGACAAGAACTGTACACTGATTCCTCGGAGTGAAAAGAGGCCCAGTGATTTAATTTTCAACTCAGCTTTTAGGACGCGGTGAAAGAATTGCACCGCCAGCCTGCATAAGAGCCATCTGAAAGCAAGCAAAGAGAAAAAGCAAATGTTAGGGCAAGTTATTCTGTTGCACACTAATGCTTTAATTATACAAGGACCTATCCAAACACCTGATGACTGATCCTGCAAATATAACAGGTTTGAAAGTTGAAAAACTTGAAGAAGTAAGTCATGCTGAAATGTACACACACATCATCAGCTCAAATAATGAAATAGTAAATTTACACGCCTATATTCCTAAAAAAAAAAAAAAAAAAATCCTTACATCATTATAAAAATAATATTCACTCCTTTGGTCTATTTTGTTATTTACAGTTAATTAAAAATAAACTTTACCTTCCATACAGCTCAAAGTGCTTTACAGTGTTAAGTAAAAAAAGAAATAAAGAAAGAAAAAGTAGTCAAAAAAAAATGAAATTTAGGCAAATAGGTAAAATAGGCAAATAATAAAAATATAACAAATAACAGCAGTGACAGAAAGAAGAAAAACAATACGTAAAATAAAAACATACATAATAAAACATTTCCAAGTGTATAGAATAAAAGTATAATAATAAAAAATGTAAAAGTGAAAAAATGTATAATATGAATATAAATTATTATTAATTACTCAATTCCAGAAGCATGCAAACTAAATAATCAAACAGACAGAGAACAATTATTATACAGAATGAGTGTAGAAAGCTCTGCTGAAACGCTGCATGGCTGATGCAACAGTGTTACTCAGTAACATGGTCACACGATAGTCATGTACAGGAAAAGGCGTGTTGGGTGAAATGTGAACATCAGCAGACTGTATCTGCAATAACTACACAATGCCCTAATGAGCATCAGTGAGTGTGTGTCAGTGACACTTCTAATAAACAAGAAGATCACCTGCAAATCAGGACGCACAGAGCTCCCCCAGCCAGAAAGAGCAGAAGGGCGATGAGCAGAGTGGCCATGGTGCTGCACGGGAGCAAGGGTCAAATCCAGCAGCTCAGCACTGGCTCTCTGGGGCATCATTCAGTAACGGCCAGCAGATCACTGAGAGTGAAACACCTGTACAACACAACACAACACATCACTGAGAGTTAAACACCTGTACAACACATCACATCACTGAGAGTTAAACACCTGTACAACACAACACAACACTGAGAGTTAAACACCTGTACAACACAACACAACACATCACTGAGAGTGAAACACCTGTACAACACATCACATCACTGAGAGTGAAACACCTGTACAACACAACACAACACAACACTGAGAGTTAAACACCTGTACAACACATCACATCACTGAGAGTTAAACACCTGTACAACACAACACAACACTGAGAGTTAAACACCTGTACAACACAACACAACACATCACTGAGAGTGAAACACCTGTACAACACATCACATCACTGAGAGTGAAACACCTGTACAACACAACACAACACAACACTGAGAGTTAAATACCTGTACAACACAACACAACACATCACTGAGAGTTAAACACCTGTACAACACAACACAACACATCACTGAGAGTTAAACACCTGTACAACACAACACATCACTGAGAGTTAAACACCTGTACAACACAACACAACACATCACTGAGAGTTAAACACTTGTACAACACAACACAACACATCACTGAGAGTTAAACACCTGTACAACACATCACATCACTGAGAGTTAAACACCTCTACAACACAACACATCACTGAGAGTTAAACACCTGTACAACACATCACATCACTGAGAGTTAAACACCTGTACAACACAACACAACACTGAGAGTTAAACACCTGTACAACACATCACATCACTGAGAGTTAAACACCTGTACAACACAACACAACACATCACTGAGAGTGAAACACCTGTACAACACAACACAACACATCACTGAGAGTGAAACACCTGTACAACACAACACAACACATCACTGAGAGTGAAACACCTGTACAACACAACACAACACATCACTGAGAGTGAAACACCTGTACAACACAACACAACACATCACTGAGAGTGAAACACCTGTACAACACAACACAACACATCACTGAGAGTTAAACACCTGTACAACACAACACAACACATCACTGAGAGTTAAACACCTGTACAACACAACACAACACATCACTGAGAGTTAAACACCTGTACAACACAACACAACACATCACTGAGAGTTAAACACCTGTACAACACAACACATCACTGAGAGTTAAACACCTGTACAACACAACACAACACATCACTGAGAGTTAAACACTTGTACAACACAACACAACACATCACTGAGAGTTAAACACCTGTACAACACATCACATCACTGAGAGTTAAACACCTCTACAACACAACACATCACTGAGAGTTAAACACCTGTACAACACATCACATCACTGAGAGTTAAACACCTGTACAACACAACACAACACTGAGAGTTAAACACCTGTACAACACATCACATCACTGAGAGTTAAACACTTGTACAACACAACACAACACATCACTGAGAGTTAAACACCTGTACAACACAACACAACACATCACTGAGAGTTAAACACCTGTACAACACATCACATCACTGAGAGTTAAACACCTGTACAACACATCACATCACTGAGAGTTAAACACCTGTACAACACAACACATCACTGAGAGTTAAACACCTGTACAACACATCACATCACTGAGAGTTAAATACCTGTACAACACAACACAACACATCACTGAGAGTTAAACACTTGTACAACACAACACAACACATCACTGAGAGTTAAACACCTGTACAACAAAACACAACACATCACTGAGAGTTAAATACTTGTACAACACAACACAACACATCACTGAGAGTTAAACACCTGTACAACACAACACATCACTGAGAGTTAAACACCTGTACAACACAACACAACACATCACTGAGAGTTAAACACCTGTACAACACAACACATCACTGAGAGTTAAACACCTGTACAACACAACACAACACATCACTGAGATTTAAACACCTGTACAACACAACACAACACATCACTGAGAGTTAAACACTTGTACAACACAACACAACACATCACTGAGAGTTAAATACCTGTACAACACAACACATCACTGAGAGTTAAACACCTGTACAACACAACACAACACTGAGAGTTAAGCACCTGTACAACACAACACAACACTGAGAGTTAAGCACCTGTACAACACAACACAACACATCACTGAGAGTTAAACACCTGTACAACACAACACAACACAACACTGAGAGTTAAATACCTGTACAACACAACACAACACAACACTGAGAGTTAAACACCTGTACAACACAACACTGAGAGTTAAACACCTGTACAACACAACACTGAGAGTTAAACACCTGTACAACACAACACATCACTGAGAGTTAAATACCTGTACAACACAACACAACACATCACTGAGAGTTAAACACCTGTACAACACATCACATCACTGAGAGTTAAACACCTGTACAACACAACACAACACATCACTGAGAGTTAAACACCTGTACAACACAACACAACACATCACTGAGAGTTAAATACCTGTACAACACAACACAACACATCACTGAGAGTTAAACACTTGTACAACACAACACAACACATCACTGAGAGTTAAACACCTGTACAACAAAACACAACACAACACATCACTGAGAGTGAAACACCTGTACAATACAACAACACAACACATCACTGAGAGTTAAATACCTGTACAACACAACACAACACATCACTGAGAGTTAAACACCTGTACAACAAAACACAACACAACACAACACTGAGAGTGAATCACCTGTACAATACAACAACACAACACATCACTCAATTCATTCCTCATCACAGCTCTATTCTGCATCACTACATCACAGAGACGCCCAGGACATGGCTAACCTTCAGAAAGAGATCAGTAATACTGTTATTAGCCACTGTTAGCTAAAAGCTACCTTTCATCAAGCCCTTATTGCGGACCTCCATAAGGTACCTGAAGTGTACAGTATAGCTGCAGAGCTACAGGTTTCCACCACCGAGTCATTAGCTAAACTGCTAGCGGGGAAGGACGAAATTCTACTTTTAGCTGAATAAAACGAAAACCTTTATCTGTATTCTGAGTTTACTGCCAACTAATGACGAATAATTTGCAGAGTAACCGGCGGACAGTGAGTCTTGCAAGCTTATTTTCCGAGCTAAGCTATGCTATGCTAAGCTAAGCTAAACTACGCTAGCTGTTTGTTTGGGTAACTCTAGCCCACTACAGAGTTTTGACAGCTTTGTGCTAGTTAGCTGCGCTAGCTCGAGCTTTACACATGATTACAGTTCCTCGGCATTTCTTTGCCACTGCGCACAAACCAAAGTTACACGGCGTGAAAACGCTTCTCGTTGTGCCTGAAGAAGAAACGAAGAAATGTGAGCTTTCTTGGCTGAGTAACACTTACATTATAGCCAAGAGTCGTGTGTGAAAGCGCTAATGCGCTCAGTTCCGCTCAGTTCCCTTCTGCTCCTCCTCCTCTGCTGCTGCTGATCCTCCTCCTGCTCCTCCTGCTGCTGCTCCTGCTGCTGCTCCTCTGCTCCTCCTCCTCTGCTGCTGCTGATCCTCCTGCTCCTCCTCCTCTGCTGCTGCTGATCTTCCTGCTCCTCCTCCTGCTGCTCCTGCTGCTGCTCCTCTGCTCCTCCTCCTCTGCTGCTGCTGCTCCTCCTCCTGCTACTCTTCCTCCTGCTGCTGCTCCTGCTGCTGCTCCTCCTGCTGCTGCTGCTCCTTCTGCTGCTCCTCCTGCTCTTGCTGCTCCTGTTGCTCCTCCTCCTGTTCCTGCTGCTCCTGTTCCTGCTCCTCCCGCTGCTCCTCTGCTCCTCCTCCTGCTCCTCCTCTTCCTGCTCCTCCTGTTCCTGCTGCTCCTTTGCTCCTCCTCCTGTTCCTGCTGCTCCTCCTCCTGCTCCTCCTCTTCCTGCTCCTCCTGTTCCTGCTGCTCCTTTGCTCCTCCTCCTGTTCCTGCTGCTCCTCCTGTTCCTGCTGCTCCTCTTCCTGCTCCTCCTGCTGCTCCTCTGCTCCCCCTCCTGCTGCTCCTGTTCCTGCTCCTCCCGCTGCTCCTCTGCTCCTCCTCCTGCTCCTCCTCTTCCTGCTCCTCCTGTTCCTGCTGCTCCTTTGCTCCTCCTCCTGTTCCTGCTGCTCCTCCTGTTCCTGCTGCTCCTCTTCCTGCTCCTCCTGCTGCTCCTCTGCTCCTCCTCCTGCTCCTGCTGCTCCTCCTGTTCCTGCTGCTCCTCTTCCTGCTCCTCTGCTCCTCCTCCTGCTCCTGCTGCTCCTCCTGTTCCTGCTGCTCCTCTTCCTGCTCCTCCTGCTGCTCCTCTTCCTGCTCCTCTGCTCCTCCTCCTGCTCCTGCTGCTCCTCCTGTTCCTGCTGCTCCTCTTCCTGCTCCTCCTGCTGCTCCTCTGCGCCTCCTCCTGCTCCTCCTGTTCCTACTGCTCCTCCTGCTCCTCCTGTTCCTCCTGCTTCTCTGCTGCTGCTCATCCTCCTGCTCCTGCTGCTCCTCTGCTCCTCCTGCTGTTTCAAAACAACAGTCCTGTCAGTCCTAAAGGAAAATATGTAATAAATTAAGTCTTAAAATACCTGAAAGTAGTCCCTGCTGAAAAAGAAAAGAAAAAAAACAAACAATAGAAACCATCACAGAAATCATAGTTTTCACTACAAGTACCATTACAAACCATCGGCTAATCATTAAAACCATTACCATTACTGGTCCTTAATGGCATCCATTAGTCACAACATGCCACCAATAGAAGGCAACAAATTATCAGTAGAGACCCACAGGGACCATTAGAGTTTCCATTAAAACCATTACAAATTCTATGAGGGTTTCTCTTGTTTTTTTCAGCAGGGGTGATAATGTATATACAAAATCACTTAACATCAGATGAAAGAATGAAATCAAACACACAACATGGTCAAAAGTTTGTGGACACCTGACCTTCAGACTCGTATGTGAGCCTTCTTCAAACTATTACCACCAAGTTAGAAGCACACAACTGTATAAGATAACTTTGTACACTGTAACATTACAGTCCATGTAACCAAACCTGTTCCAGCATGGTGAAGCCCCTGTGCACAAAGCGAGCTCCATGAAGACGTGGTCTGAGAAGGTTGGAGTGGAAGAACTCGAGTGTCCTGCACAGAGCCCTGACCTCAACCCCACTGAACACCTTTGGGATGAACTGGAACACTGACTGCACCCCAGACCTCCTCACCAACATCAGCGCCTGACCTCACTAATGCTCGTGTGGCTGAATGAAGACAAATCCCCAGAGCCACGCTTCAGAATCTTGTGGAAAGCCTTCCCAGAAGAGTGGAACTTATTATAACAGTAAAGGGGAATAAATTTGGAACGGGATGTTCAAACAGCACAAATGAGTGTTCTGGTTAGGTGTCCACAAACTTTTGGCCATATAGTGTATATACATCTGAGTGCAGGAAAAATAAAGAGGACAATAACATTTAAACCAAAAGACATTTAGTGTGTGTATCACATTTAATGTTCCTATCACAAGTAACAAAAATGGCCAAACAGTGTTTGTTAACTAAAGAATAAAATACTTTGTGGCATGCTGTTGTAGGAAAATAACGTGTGATGAGGCTCAGCATGAAGTGGAGTTAATTTACCACCCGAAAATTCACTATTAAACAATAACGGCACCTCCCAAAGTATTCACAGTAATTTGCCAACAATTATATATTTTTTAAATTATTCATGAATGGCACATCAGTAAAGTTGTGAAACGTCCACAGGACATGTTCCTATAATCACTTTTGTTCTAATATCTGTAAACAGTCATTTCACCTGCCACTCTTTTTTCCTTTGTCCTGTAGACTGAAAACTGACTGTTACAAAGCACTGACACTGGAGACTCCTTCTACACAAAACATCTCCTTACAGATAATATCAATATCACCATATCAACAGTGACAGGTTTTCCTTTGTTAAATGGCTGTTTAATATTAGCGATATATTATGTGGCGCATCCCCCATACAAGTCCCTGTGAATTAGCTGTTACTACAAAAACACTAATGTATTAGAATCAGTGTGTTAATATAAACCTGTGATCTCAACTGCCACTCTGGTCAGAGTTGCTGTTACAGAAAATTGATCACCACCTTCTGACCAATCAGATTTGAGAATTTAACAGCAAGCGAGCAACATGTATAAGATATTATTAGTAAAACAATCAGAATGATATCAGTTTTGTAATTTTGCATCTTACTTTCTGAATTTGATATAAATATTCTGTGTGCATACTGTTTTTTTTTTCCCTGAGTGTGGCTGCTGTGTGGAGAACAGTCCACCAGTAAAGGTTGGAGGATGAATAATACATATATATGAGGTATACAAGTAGGAGAGTCTAACACACTGTTAAAAACTGTGCAAAACTGCTGTGCCTGATACATGCGCGGACACACACACACACACACACACACACACAAAACCATGTCGGAGTAACTGCAAACCAGCATGAATAGCTTACCTTATAAAATGCCAGTGAGTGTAGTTACAAGGTTGGTGTACCTAATAAAGTGGCAACTGAGTGTATATTAAAGCTTCCGCTTACTCTCACAATGGTTACTCTTTAGAATTTATCATCAGTATCCAAACAAAATAATTAAAGCCAGAAGAACAAGTATCGCGAGCTTTTAGCACTTATATTTTTAATGCTTCCAGTATAATTTTATGCACAAATACAAATCAAACAGAAATCTCTGTGTGGACATATGCTGCTTCTAATCAACACAAACATATAAAGCCAGACAAACAGATATTGCAACAATGAAATCAAAGACATAATAAACGGTCATTTTGCTATTTTGGCTTTTCTGCAGAGATCAGAAGACTTTGAAAGACTTCATGCTGACGCCTTCTGCTTTTTGTGTTTCGCAAACCATTCGTCGCTCTTATCAGCAGCCATGGCCTGGGAAAGAAACAAATCATATGATAAAAAGCACAGACATTATAAATAAACCACATGCATCCTCTCTGAAGCTGAAGATTTAATAAAGGACAGAGTACCTTATCCAGCAATTCATTTCCACTGGGGTCAAAGGCAGACAGCTGGCGGAAAGCTTCATCTCCCACAAAGCAGATCTCATGTCCGTCCTATATGAAACAGAAGATGTTGTTTATGTGTTATACAATTTAATTTATACAGTACTTTACTGAAAAGGCAGAAAGTAGCATTAGTTATGGACAGGGTCCGTGAATGGCACTGCCTTTTGAGTTACGAGGAGGATGCTGTGTCCGTTTCTCTTCCAATCTGCTGAGTTCTCTCCTAAAGAGCTAACTACAGGGACATGTGTGTACAAAAACATGTTACAGTTTGTTTCAGGGCACAATAACCTTAAAATGTTACTGAGGCAAGTTGATGTAGTTGCCAAGTACACACTTAAACATGTAATTTGTTTAGTATTGGATTTATATAGAGTATTCAGTCTGCTGTATTGCCTGGAATTACAAGAGTGAGCATTAAATTAACTTAAGTCCACTTACGCTCTAAGTCATTCAATTAACAAGTCAATTGATTTTTTTTTTAATTGCTTTGTACTGCTTCACTAGCCTTACACTTATGCCTGTTTCTTTTCCTGCTTGCTCTGTGGACAAACACTAATATTTTTTATATCCTCTCAGTTAAACTGGACACTTAGTCTGTCTGCAAAGACTCACTCACAGGATCAGCCAGAATGACCACTTCCACAGTCGCCTTCCCCGGAGTGTCCAGGCTGACGAGGGGGGTGAGGATCTTCTGGTTTTCCTTCTTCATCAGCGCCTCAATATCAGGTAACTGGAGAAATGTAACAGATAGATGCAGAAAGACAGAAAGGCAATAAAGCACTAGTGAGCAATGTTTTACCTGAGGCAGGAGGTACATTAGTTCTCTTTAATAAATCAGCTTAGTCTGATATATCACCTGTTCTCGTGGGCAAGAGAATGCAATCCTGCCAAAAGCGGTTCCATGATCCACAGGAGCCCTGATATCCTGTAGCTCCAGTTTACACTGGAAACCAATACAGGCATAAAATCAGGCATTCTTGAAGCAATACAGAGTTACTATATGAAAATATCAACATGAAAGTTACAACATATGAGTTCCAATTCCAAGTGTCATACTATTTATTGAAGCTATTTATAGTTTCATACTATTTATTGAAGTTTTTTAGTTTGGGAAATGTCTGTATACAAAATGTCTTGAATCTTGAATACACTTATTTTTACATAACTACAACTAAGTACATATATCTTTTGGAAAAGGGTCTATCCCTCTTCGTGGCCTGGCATATGCTTATATGTCTTGTTAATATTTAACCAGAAACACTGACCACATGACATTTGTATTTACTAGTTAAAGGGCGTAGTTGTGTCTTAAGTCTCTTGTGTGTTTTATAAATGAGAAAATCACACAGAGGGTTATGATATTTGCTGCGTGAAGAAACTGGTATTTATGATCCAACCTGACTGTCTGAGAATCCCATCAGGACACTTTTCTTCTCCTCACATTTCTCCATCACTTTCATCCCCAGCAGCGAGGTCCAGTAATGTACAGAACGCTGCAGGTCAGACACGGCCAAAGTGATTTTCTGAACCGGATCTTTTCCAAACCCCCGAAAGGAAATCACAGAGAAACATTAGCATTAGAGAAGCTGCTAACAACAGAAGAACTGGTTAATTGGAAAAATGAATCCTGAATGAATCACATTAATAGAAAACACTAAAATGCACACCACATCTTTCTACTCCTATTTTGACAATATTGTACTTGAACCATCATCGTTACTTACTTCAAGAAATTGATTACAACTTTTGCAGTTCATTTCCAGTTACTGATAAGAACTCCTCACACTTACCGCCGTCTGGCTGATCTTTGTCGAGCAGGTAGAATCGATATCCACCAGGTGCTTCTGTCAAATACAGAGCTTCCCCAACCTCAGTAACAGGCCAGCCTATCTTCTTGGCATTACTGAGAGCTTGACTCGACTGTATGGTGAAACCCTGTGCAGAAATAATGGATATTATACAGTATGCATATCTGAGCTAAATGGAAATGTATACTACTCTGACTACTCTGTTTAGAGTATGTACTCATATCCCTCATAAAAAAACTTATAGGAAGAATACAGTTGTATCATTAATGACTATTCTTACATACAGCGTAGGAGTGATTATAAACGTACCAAAAAGTCATTGCCAAGTTTGTACTCTCCCACTCCATAATTATATGTCAACTCTGCTACAAAGTGATCATCCTCCGGACCAAAGCCCACCATGGTTTTACTCCATTTTCCATCATAAGGTCTGGAATGGAGAAAACTAAGTTACTTTTTTTTTTTTTTTTTACATTTTTTAGAAAACTAATGTAAGCAAGAGTTACATTTTGATCATGCACACTGAGAACTTCCTATTGCGAAACTTTTATGAAACGGGGTGTGTTAATGGTAATCTCTGGTAATAATGTCCAGTTAAGCAGGATTAATAATGTGCAATAATGTGTTAGCATGTTAATAATGTTCAAAGGTCCCTTCCTTCCTTATCATGTGCTGTTAGTGTGCATGTGTCACCCAAGTCATCAGTGCCATAACAGCTCTTTACTCACCCATTACACGTTGCCTTACAGCCCTCTTCAAACTCCTCATGGCGTAAAATCTACACAGTGGAATCAGGACAACTGAATCATTTCTGATATGGTTAAAGATTTATTCTTTAGTGACTATGCAATAAAGTCCTCTTGGCATATATTACTGCACAGCAGACTTTACATGTACATTTCAGAAACACACTGACTTACCTTCATGCCGAGGACATCCCTGTAAAAGACAGCTGTCTTGCCCCTGTCTCCTACTTTAAAAACGAAATGCAGAGCCCGTCTGAGCGCCATCATTCAACTTCACCGCTTCAGTACTGCTTCAGTAGCGCTTCAGTACTTCTCTCAGCGTTACTCGATTCATCAGCCTGGCCATCAGCTTCCCGACGATCGATTACATCCGCCTTCTTCTTTTTCCTTCTTACTGCGTAGTGCGAATGTCTAGTTTTATTTTTTAAAAACACACGTATTCATTTTTTAAACTCAAAATTCGAAAATTTGTGCATTTTTATAACGTGTGACAATAAAAAAAAATATATAAAAATATTAGTGAACGCTATTTATCCGTCTTTAGTACCGCCCAATAGCTGTGACGTAATCCCAAAGCAACAAACATGGCGGCGCTCTTCATCAGCGTGAGTCGGGAGCTGATGATCATTACTGAACGGAGGTCATTACTACTGAGGGGCTGTAACAGTGTAGTTGTAAATACGAGGAGATTTATCCGAGGTCTCAGACGGAGACCTGTAGCAGTGCTTTATCCCGGTGATGAACGTGAGACTGTCATTAAACCAGCTGACCAAAGCAAGCAGCCCAAACATGACCCTGAGACACAGAGGAAACATCCTCACAAGGCAGATGAACGCAGGTCTAAAGAGAAATCCTCGGAGTCAGGGCAGACTGGGGTGGGCAGGTCTGGTGGAAATCTGCCCAGTGTGAGAGAGCAGCTGGGCGGCCTGCGCTTCGACAAAGCTCTCCCTGGAGACAAGAGACTCGCGTGAGTGTGATCCTGTCTCAAATTCATCCCTGCACCCTTCCCCTAGCTACTCTGTCCTTAGCAGTGAGTCGAAACCTCTTTATCAATATCTGAGTGAGCTGAGCCAAATGATCTGACTCAGTGAAAAGAGCCGGAATAACCATCATTAGTCATTAGCTGAGGAGGTTTCATGATGCCCATGCCCAATGTTATGCAGTGTTTCCCACAGATCTGAAGTCTTTCTGGGTGGGGGGTGTCATGCTCTACCATGATTAAAGGTGCATTAGGTAAGATTAATCTTGTTTTCCCCCAAGATTAGGTCTCTAATGGTTAGGTTTGATATTTGAATGATTTCTGCCCATGTTCATGAAGCTCTGCACCCAGGATCTTAGGTGGCCCATATAGTGTCTATAAAATGACTGACAGGAGGCGCATCCAAACACAAACAAGCATTCCAGACCGGACGTCTGTTTTCCAAAAATTAGCTGTTGCAGCTATTGCACCTTTAATGAATATATATTTATACATATATTCCAGATGTGATCATTAGATGTAATGGATATTAGAAATGACATAGACTAAGACTATTCCGTTTAGTTACACTCTGTCATCAACTGGACTGTTATAGGGTTACCTACTGCAGTCATCTCTCTCTCTCAGTCAGGTATGCTGAGTCAGAATTGTGCACATTTACAACTTTAAAAGCCTTTTTTACACAGACTACTGATGTAGAGGCTATTTAATATTTAATTTAAAATAATAATAATAATAATAATAATAGTAATAATATAAAATGGCCACAGCGGCAAACAACAAATAGCTGGCATTGTTTAAGATTATAATGTTCTGCATGTATATAATGTTTCGAATGCAAGCCTTTATCTTACATTCAATATTTAGACCAGGAGTTCTCACAGTTTTGCAGCCAGAAGCTCCATTAACGGTGAAATAAATTTCACAGACCATCTCTGAACAGAATCCAACTTTTAAAATATTCATTTCTTTATTTAAATGTGTACAATAACATTTTGGCTATTTATTAATCACCATTAGACATTTTTATTCCTGAAATTTTTGCTGACAAAACACATAAAGTCAAAGTTCAAATTACTTATAAGACGACTCGTTTTTGGGATTATTGAGGTTTGGATTAAATCCATTAAATTCAAATTATCAGTCAAATAGGCTAATAACTATAAGAACGGAATAATAGTATAATGAAGTTGTTAATGGTGGGTTGTGAATTTCATCACTGTAACAGCACTGGACCCCTGGCAATGCTTCCCAGACCCCTGGGCTTCCCTGGACCCCGCTTTGAGAACCAGTGATTTACACTAAAGAAATTTCATAAGATAGTAAATTTGTGCTCATGCTATTCATTTAAATTTTCTAAAAATCTTTGTTAATGCAAATTCAAATTTTATTGGTCACACTCAACCATGTGCAGTATGACGTGCAGTGAAATGCTTTTTACAACTGTCCAGTGACCTAGAAAAAGAATTTACAGAAAGCACAATTTACTTGCAAGAAATCTATAAAAATATAATAGAATATAAAAGAAGTAACCCTGATGTTTTGAATTTATGTTTCTAAAACATAATTTAAACAAGTAAGCGTTTTATAATAGTCTGTGTCAATAAAATGGTGAATAAAAAGGCCTGTTAACGGCGGTAGTGGTTCTCTAATGCCATCTTTTGGGTCAGAAGAGCAGAATAAACACAGACTGTTCTGGAAAGCATTGGCAGTGAGAGCCGCTCTCCAGGGCCCAGGTGTCTATATAAATGCCAAATAATGGATAATTAGGCTTGACTATGGCTGAGTTGTGTCCTGGGAAAACAACTAAAATACACTTTGAGGGTGGAGGGTAACCAAAACGGGTGGCGTGAATCACTACAATCATTTCTGTCAGAAAAATGTTCAATGGAAAGGACATGTCATTTGTAATCATATGCATGTGTTAAAGCAGAAAAGACCACTGCAGGATGGTGATATGCTGCTGTGATGTGTCTCTTGCTCTCCTACCGCAGTAAAACATTAACACCACAGACTGTTAGACACCATGCAGAGCTCACTCCAGTGCTCACTCTTATATTCTCCACTGCCAGTCACACCAAGGAGTGAGGCTGTGTATAACTGAACACACTCCTGAACACCTCCATTTCTGCAGAGAGGGGCTCTCTAAGACCCGAATGCCTAAAGACCTAGATTTATATTTACACTTATATTTCTACACTTACAGCTCTTTTTTTTTTTCAATTTATTTACACTGTTAAGTTGGTCATTTTTGGACAGTTTTAAAGAATATTTCTATTTTTTTATTTTATTAATAGTATACGTTTTTAGATTTTTTATGATAGATGGATAGATAGATAGATAGATAGATAGATAGATCACTTTTTTATGATAGATAGATAGATAGATCACTTTTTTATGATAGATAGATAGATAGATAGATAGATAGATCACTTTATTCCTCCCAAAGGGAAATTCACATATTACAGCAGCACAGAGAGTTAGAAAGTATACTAAGGGTAATTTAATATTATAAATGAAATAAAAGATGAATAAATATATAAAAATATATTCGTTATCTTTCATTGTTTGCACTGACTTAAGCAACTGGCACAAGAATTTCCTTTCCTTTATTTTGTCTTAAACATTTGATGAAATCCCCTGTCACTTCTCCTGAAAGGAGTGAAAGCTGACATGAGGGTGGGCCAGACTGGTGAGGAAGATATCTGACATAAGACTCATAGAAGAAGATAAGATGTAAATCTACAGCACAGCTGATAAGTTGTCATGCCAATTATGAATCTCTCTCTCCTGTTTTTCAGGAAGATGGTGAGCATCGCCCGCTCCAGGGCATTTCGAGAGAAGGAGGGCAAAGTGCTGCTGGAGGGAAAGCGTCTGATCTGCGACGCCATGGCTGCTGGAGCGTCTCCTCAGGTGCTGTTTTTCAGCAGGGTGGAGCGCCTGCGAGAGCTTCCTCTGGACAAACTGGGCCAGGCGTCTCTGGTCAAGGTCAAATTTGAGGACATCAAAATCTGGTCTGATCTGGTCACCCCACAGGGGCTTATCGGTGAGTAGCTGCATAATGCCGGATTTTGTCTTGTATAGCACTTGGTATCTTGTTGTGGCTCCAGGCGTGTGGTTTAAAACTAATTGCATCATCTTCTCAAGCTGTGGCATCCCTATAAACAAATGAGTTATCTTATTTTATACTACAGTGCTGTTGAAGTCTTGTATCTGATTCATCAGAAGGTGTTGATTCATTTTCTACAGCAGAAGCTCTGAATATACTTAATATAATATTGAGTATAATATACTTAATATAAGCTCGTATACTTCCATATCTGACAGTTGTTCAGTTGTAATTGAAATGACAGGTTTCACAGGTTTAATGCGTTCTAATGTGTTATTTAATGTTTCTATAGAAACAGCTTAGAGGGATGTGCAAGGCAGATACTCCACAATAATCTAAGGCTAATAATAAATGAATTTTTAAAATGTGATGTTATTTAACAAACAAAAATGTATAATTGTTGATATGGTAAAAGTGATGGAGTCTCCAGCATCACTTTGTAAGAGTCAGTGAGATTTCCTCAGGATAGAGGATGTTGCAGTTTCTAGGTAACATAAAAAACTGTTTCCTTTTCTTTTTTTTTTGGCTTATCAATTTCACGAGACAGAAAAGAGAGCTTGCTAAAGGAACGGCTGCTTATAGCTGATATAGTAAGTGATAACAGGAACTAACTGTTGCATGGATATTCCAGTACATTAAATGCAACTGTAAATGGTTAAGAAGTTAAGAAGTATAAAGTCTTGTTCATTAATAAATAAAAACCTTTAACTGTTGGTAAATGTCTGTGAGAGGAATAAAACACTTCAGGACACGATCTTATAGGAAAATAATCAACTCCAGGTGGTAAGTTACTCCTCTTTGCATCGGGCTGCATCACACCACCCAGTCGTTGATTATTTTCCTGTAACAGCACACCCTATTATATTTTATTCCTTACTTCATCATGAGCTATAGTGAGTGAAGCCTAATATAACAGGCAGATGTGCTCATTACACTGTCCTGTGAGTGAGAAAGTCACTGCAAAGGCACAATATAGACACACAGTACATAACTTTCCATTTCCAGCCTCAGAGTGGCCAAATACCATTCAAATCAATTTGAATTACTTATTACAGTATTTTTAAATATATATTTAATTATTAATGAACCTACATTCTAAGCAGTGTTACTTATAAAACTATATCTTTGTATCCCTAAACCACAGAAGGTGAACACTAATGCAAAAAAAAAAAAAAAATTCACCACGAGGCAATATTATATATTTTATCATAACCTTTAATGGTCTAGATTTGTTTTTAATTTGTTCACCCACAGTATTGTTCCTTTATTTCACAGATACTTGTCTCCCCAGGTAATGAACTCTTGACATGTATTTTAATGTCTCCGCCACTAGGTGGAGGAGGAATCAGGTTTTCGGGTTCTCTGTCCGTCCGTCCTGCTGAAAACATCGTTAATGCTGTATCTCAAGAACGAGGGGTTGAATGTAGGATTTCTATAGAATCACTGTAACCTGCAGATGAACTGATCAGATTTTGGAATTAATCCAAACAGAGACAATGTCACAGCAAGGTCAAATGTCTGAATAGTTTTTCTTCAATAGCTTCCTTCCTGTTTGACGTATGGTTTAGTATTTGTATTTGAGGCATACATAGTAGTAAGAAGAAGGACTAGACTTGGCAGTGAAGGCATCCCTGTTGACACTGTTTGCGGCAAGTTCTGCTTGTTTTTACTTAATTAGAAAAGTCTCAAACAAGTTAAGACAAATGAAGGTTTGCAAAAGATCACATTCATTTATTCAAACCCATTTTTTTGTACATTGAATGACGAGTCATTTAGCCAACAAGTTTAAGACACTGGTTTTGACAGCCTTATAGTAAGCTAATAAAAATAAAATATTTGAGATTTGATTTCTTTTGCCTGTATCCATGTAAATATTAAAAAAAAAATGTTGAATTTGTGCTGCCAGTCCGATGAGTTTTTTTAATTGATTATTTCTTCCTTTCATGTAGAAGATGTCTATTGTGAGAGTGACTCTTGACAAAAAAGACTTTTTGTCTTTTTTTGTAGCCATATTCTCAAAGCCAGATGAATCTCGGCTCACATTCCCCAAAGATCTTCGTCTCCAGTCCGTCCCCTTGTTCCTGATCTGTGATAATGTGCGAGACCCAGGGAGCCTGGGCACCATCCTGCGCTGTGCCGCTGCAGCCGGCTGCGATCGTGTCCTCCTCACTCAAGGTACTTCACTGTGTGTTTAGTCTCAATGTTAAAGCACTTTCTCAAGTTTGTCCAGACTGTAATTTGTCCGTCCTCTCACAGGCTGTGTGGATCCATGGGAGCCAAAGGTTCTGCGTGCCGCAATGGGGGCCCATTTCCGTCTCCCCATGTTGTCTGGTTTGACCTGGGACACCATTTCAGAGCACTTACCGAAGCCAGTGACTGTCCATGTTGCAGATGATGCAAGCACAAGGAGCAGTGACACAGAGGTTCAAAAGCCAGGAAAGATGTGCAATAATGCTGTCTTGGAGGAGTACACTGAGTCAGACTCTGATGAATCTGATGATGAACTGTCTCTTCCACGCATAGAGCAGAAGGTGTATCATGAGAACTGGGCACAGAGAAAAACCGCTCTAGTGATTAGTGGTGAGACACATGGACTGAGCTCGGAGGCTCTCCAGCTGGCTGAGGAAACAAATGGTTATGAACTCTTTGTTCCTATAGCTCCAGGAGTCGAGTGTCTGAATTCAGCCATGATGGCTAGTATCCTGCTATTTGAAGGGCGGAGACAGTTGATGAAATTTACACAGAAAGCAAGAAGAAAAAAATCCATCATCGATTGATCAGTAATTCTCTAATACAGCTCTAATGTTAAACAGGTCATTGGAATTAAAAGTTATTTCTGACATTTCTATGAGTTTTCGTTCATTCTTCATCAGTAAGCAGTTTATCCTGGACAGGGTCTCAGTGAGGCCTGAGCACTGGGAGTGAGGCGTGGATACACTCATTCACACACTCATTCACACACTCATTCACACACTCATTCACACACTCATTCACACACTCATTCACACTTAGGGGTAACTTAGAGTAGCCAATCCATCTACCAGCATGTTTTTGAGCAGAAACCTGGAGAACCTCGAAGAATCCAACACGGACACGGGGAGAACATGCAAAACTCCCCACTGACGGTAACCAGTAAGACAACAGGTTTCAATCCTCAGTAAGAGCAAAGCAGTTACAACTTTTCAAGTCATGGATCAATAGTTAAGGCTTTGATCAGAAAGTTGTGAGTTAAAACCCCAGCAGCACCAAGCTGTTGGGTCCTTGAGCAAGATCGTTCAACTGCCTGTTTGTATTCTGTCTCAATTATAAGTCACTTCTGGCATCCAGGAAATGAGCACATGTAAACTCTCACTCACTTTCAGTAAGCACTTTATCCTGGTTTATCCACAGTGGATCCGGAGCCTATCCCCGAAACCCTGGGTGTGAGGCATGGATGCACACATACTCACGCCTACACAGCCTTGAACAATTTGCATAGCTAGTCCACCAACATGCATGTTTTTGGGAGGTAGGAGGACACCCACATGGGTATGGGGAGAACCTGTGAAATTCCACTGTGGCACTATACCACTCCGAGTTTTATATACTTTTAAACAATATTTGGTTTATAAAACTTCACATATTGAGTGTATAACATTTTTAACATTAACTCATTGCTGGTGTAATAAGTCAGAGAGAACCTTAGAATTCCTGGGTCTCAAGGTCTCTCTCTAGGAAAGTACTTTCATGACCATTACAAATCTATCATATCATCATACGAAGAGTGCCATAAATTTTGTTCCTGAAATTGAGGATTGCGTTGAAGACGAGACGAGACGAGACACAGGACCAAGACAGTCAGTTTTAATGGCCAGGGCTCAAGAGAAACACAATGAAGGAGAGACAGAAGCTGTACACTATTGAATGCCTACATTTAGTGTGGAAACTTGCTAAATGCTATTCTGTGCCTTCAAAATTATACTGTTTTATTAAACTGGACCTTCACAGAAAATCCACTGAAATGTGACTGAAATGGGAAAATGTGTTACATCGAATATCAAGAACTCTTGGAAAAAAGTTAATTTCTGGTTCATGAATAGCCAACTGCATAAAACTGCTTTAACAAATGAACAGACTTTGTGAACTTTCTTTACGGAGATATCAGGTTGTCCATGAAAGTGTATAATCAGCACCCATAAGGACAGAAGTGCAGCCTGTTCCTGAAACGTGTGTGCTGCGTTCCTTAGAAATGCACCAGGATTTTCTTACTGAAAGCACTATGTGGAAATAAAAGCCATGTCTTATTAATTTTTAATAAAATAAAATGAAAGTGTTTTAATTCCAAGTGTACTGTAGCTGTTTCATCTACATTCTGACATGTACTGCCACAACAGAAAAATCTTTTTAGGAAATTTTACCATCCTGGCTGTAAATATGCAAGGCACCACAGGAGAGAAAGAAGGACTCCAGGGATGTGGGGTAGTGTTTGTTTAAAAAAAAACACGAGTCAGTACAAAGTGAAGCTTCTCAGAGTCTCACAGGAGGAGTGAAGGGAAGTGGAAGTCACGGGGCTGATAGGAGATGTAGTACTGTCCAACTTTATATTGGCTCCGGTTTGAGCTTCTCGGCTAGAAAGTCAGTGACAAACTGCTCCACCACGGCCGGCGTGATCTCCTCCACGTCTTTGACGTACTTTGCACGGGCTGACATATCCAGGATGGTGAGCAGTGGCGCCGCCTCAGGCAGGTTGGTGTAATCGCGCAGAGAGTCGCTCATGTCGTCCTGCGGGCACATTAGAAACCGTCAGTCAACTCATTACGACTGTCTTCAATACATCGCAATATCTACTCTACATAAATCTTCACATTTTCAATGAGTACCACATTAAATTGAAAACACTAAATTATAGGGTTCAGGAAACTAAATATGGACTGCTCATAACTGATCACCTTTAGTTCATCAAATCAAAGCAGAAATCCTACTCTGCAGTTCTCCTGGTGTCTCCTCATACAGCTTAATCACACTGGGGACACAATGCACATGAATGAACTGGACTTTTCTCCTATTAATAAGGTTAATGTAGCTGATTCCAGATGAACTTCAGCTAAAATGTTGGAAAGGTATTCTCTTTCTCAGTATTCAGTTACAAATATGTGCCCAGCTTTATACAAAATCTCTCCATCTGTAATACAAAGCTTTTCACTACAATTGAAGGCTTTTATCATCATTAGGGATGTACCCCTTCATACTCTATACCTGTGCCCTCTTAACCCACTATCCAGTATTGACCTGAGAAGGATGGGTCTCTATTCCCAGAATTTGTCCTGCCCGTTTGCTCATTTCCATAAAGCCATGTTGGTTTTTTTAAACTATACAGTTTTAATGCATGGAAATTGATTCTTGTACTAAATCCACCTGTAAAAGTCTTCTGATTATCAATAAAACTGAATGATGCCTCTTCCTTTGAAGCAACATTTAGGACTTTGATAAGCAACAATCAAAGGAGACTTTGTGGCCAGGACTTTAAAGCATGAAAGGCTCAGCAGTGAGGAGTCACACAGGGCTCAGTGTTATCTCTCATTAGATCCTGCATGGCAGTTAGGAGACGGTTTGCTTTCTTCTCTCTGCCCCCAGCAGGAGAAAACAGGAGGAGGTAAAAAAACATGGCTCCCCTCCGAGCGGGATCTAACGGCCTACTGAGCAGAAAAAACCAAAGAGATGCAACACACAAGCAGTTTTTGTGTGTGTGTGTGTGTCCCCTTCTCAAACTACGAGACAGAACCGGAGAGAAAAACTAAGTCACCGAATATATTATACGCCCTTTGCTGCCTTTTCCTTCTGATCTACTTCGACTTTCCTCCGTTTAATGACACCGAACATACAGTCCTATAATTCTAAACCAAACTGGCAGCTTGTCAAACCTCTGCAATACATACACTATATGACCAAAAGTATGTTGAGACCTGTCCATCACACCCATATATGCTTGTTGAACATCCCATTCCAGTTTTAGTTCCCCTTTTCTGATATATTAACCTCCACTCTTCTGGGAAGGCTTTCCACTAGATTCTGGAGCGTGGCTGTGGGGATTTGTGTTCATTCAGCCACACGAGCATTAGTGAGGTCAGGCGCTGATGTTGGTGAGGAGGTCTGGGGTTCAGTCGGTGTTCCAGTTCATTCCAAAGGTGTTCAGTGGGGTTGAGGTCAGGGCTCTGTGCAGGACACTCGAGTTCTTCCACTCCAAACCATGTCTTCAGGGAGCTCGCTTTGTGCAGAGAGGCATTTTCAGGCTGGTTTTGAGCCTCTTAGTGAAGGGAAATTGTAACAAAGACATTCTATACAATTGTGTGCTTCCAACTTCGTGGCAACCAGTTTGGGGAAGAACCACATATGGGTTTCATTGTCAGGTGTCCACAAACTTTTGGCCATATAGTGTACATATTGCATAAAATCAATAATCATAAAAGCAAAATTATACATGCACAGTAGTTCTTAATAAAACTGCAAATTTTCTCTCCTTCCACACACAATCTCTCATGTTCACATAACCTAAAGATCTCATTTCCCTCTCATTGGAATCCCTCTTGGACATGTGGAAATTTCATGCTGAAAACATTATATTTCCAACAGCCACGAGATGGCGGTAAAATAAAAGCCGGATTATTTAAAAAAAAATCTCAGCTTGTCCATCCCAGCTCTGACTTCATTCCAGTGAAACTATGAGCTAGTCCACGTAGCAGTAAATGCATTAAACCACACAATCAGATCTCAGGCCTCTGAAAGAACTGCTTTACTGTTCTGCTACCTAAAAAGGACAAAAATGTGAGCACACAGTCGGTGACAAGAAATTTTTGCAAAACTGCTTACAGATGGATCAGGCACACTTTTGTTTAGACAGCAAGACAAAAGAGCAACCAGCCTCCCTGCTGACCTACAAATTTCATTTTCTAATGCTTACAAATCTCTTGACATGTTTGTTACAATAACAGCGAAAGACCAGTGGAAAATAATAAGGCCATGTAGTGGTGATGATTACACACTTCCTGTAATCTGGCAGCGGGAGAAGAAACAGCATCAGGCAGGAGGGAAGCTATGACATTACTCATAATCGCTTCCTTTTCCAGTGCAGATGGAGTCTATTGTCCTCTTGGAGGCTGAGACTAAAAGACTTGAACTCACCCCACTGGATTGCAAACAAAATCACAGAAAAAAAAAAATCTGAAAATCTTCTACAAGCTCTGATAAAGTCAGAGGAGACGCACTAAAGCTGAGGCTCGGCAGAAGAAGCATGAAATCTGACTTGGGCTTCCCGCCTCCCTGATAGGAGGAGATTACATCTCTCAGGCTGCCTGCCTTTCTCCACTGAGCCATATGTCTTCTTTTTTGCAAGGCTGCTATGCATGTATAAACTGCTTTTCAGAAATATATAGCATGCACAAACACCCACACTGCCACACTGATTGTCGCAGTGATCGGTGGCTGCCTGCTGTCTCATAACAAGATAAAGGTCTTTGCATTTTCTGGATCATAACAGCCACACAATGTGAAGTTTCGTCTGCTTAGTGTAGCTTTCCAAACAATCTTGATAAATCATGCACAACCAACAGTGCAGATCAAGGCTGGCTTTAGTGTATATATACAGCATACACACACATACATACACAGACTGATTAAAGGAAAAACCCAACAGAAATCTGGTGGACCATCACGAGACACACATTAGACAGCGCTCTGCACCACTATCATCAAAACACTAACCGAGGGAATGTCTTTTGGCGTTCATTCCTGTAGTACAGTTCCAGAGACTTGTAGAAGCTGCTCTGGCTTTAGTGCTCTGATTTCGTTCTATAACAGAAGCTCTGACAGTGGATGTCATTCAAATGATGATTTTATATTAGTGCACTGGTTTTGATACATTATCTTTCGTACAGCAGCAACCAGCTCAAATGGGCTCGTCAAAGAGACACTCACAATTTAATCTGACAATTAACACATCTTATTGTTGTTACTGTACAATTGTTGATATAGTTATTTATCGTTTGGAGTCTCCATGTTCAGATTTGGATATTTTCCTGTTGTGTTAAACATTGTTTACTAAGCTGCATACACTTTTACACACTTATAGATATACACAAAAACACAAACATACAAAATGTCAAATGGCTATTAATATAACAAAATATTTCTGTAAAAATCTAATTATATGTAAAAATGCTAAAAAAATTTAGATGGAAAAATGTTAAAAATCTTTTCTAGCAAGTTCTGCACCTGCCTGATTAAAGTTTACACTGTTATTGAGAATAACAATTTGACAGAAAAAAAAAAAAAAAAAAAAAAATCTTTGCAGACTGATACATACTCACATTGTTCTTTAATGCTTACAAAACTCATTCATTGAATTTATTAATTCATTTAATTTACTAAAAAAAAAACCCATGAAAAGAACACTGGGGCATTTCTCTCTCTCACACACACACACACACTTGCAGGCAACACTGTCCAAACTCATATATCCACTGACTCTTCAGTACAGTCTGTTTTACTATTTCCAGTGGATCTGCTGTTGTAAACACAGTCATTTAGAAGCTTAAGCCCTAAGTGATATTGGCCTACAGGCTACACATAAATAGCCCTGGTGTGTGTACAGTGGTCTACAGTGTGTGTATTTCCTTATGTATGTATAGCCAGTGTGTGTGCGTGCGTGCTATCAGTTTACAGTAAGTGTACGAACTTCTCTGCAAGTCCGTCACTGATACTACTGAAACATAAACCATAAGAACAGCGATATTCCATATGGAGGAGATGATCTGATCATGAACACAGACATGAACACACACACGCACACACACATACACACGTACACATGCAGAGAGAGAGAGAGAGAGAGAGAGAGAGAGAGAGAGAGAGAGAGAGAGAGAGAGAGAGAGAGAGAGAGAGAGAGAGAGAGAGAGAGAGAGAGAGAGAGAGAGACTCATACTCTCAAATACCCTCACCCTCTGCTAGCCAGACCAATACTCTCAGCTACACGTACCATACTCTCATTTGACCATACCATACTCTCAGCTACACGTACCCTCATCTACCCATACTGTACTCTTAGCTGCCCCTGCTCTCAGACGCCCCTGCTCTCAGATGCCTCTGCTCTCAGAAAAATGTGCTGTGCTTAAATTTATCACATTGATATCATATCATCAAATCCCCCCAGCTCTAGCTGTGATTAATGTGGTTTTCTTATAACAGGTCCAAAACAGTGAGTTTCAGTTCTCTCATACTGAAACCACATGAACACAGACACACACACAGACACACACAGACACACACAGACACACACACAGACACACACACAGACACACACACAGACACACACACAGACACACACACAGACACACACCTCTCCAGCCACAAAAAAGAGCAGCGGGGTTTCCTCATCCTTGGCTTTGTACTTGGCCATGATCTTCTCAGCAATCGGCTGGATGAGCTCCTTGGCTGGCTCCAGCTCACCCTCCTCCTCTGCGTCTGAAACACAGTGAACACAGAGTATATGAAAAAAAGGAGAGAGAGAGAGAGAAAATGGAGCTATGGAAGACCAAAAATGAAATGAGCCATCATTTCCAGCGTAAGAGTGTTGAGGAGCAGAAAAGAATGGAATGAGGGAGGAACGGCTAGATGAAGGGACAGAAGCTGAAAAATGAATGTAGGAGGTTGCAGGGGAAATGGAGAGGAGCAGATGGCCTCAGGAAGCCTCCCTCTGACCTGATCCCATAAAGGCCTCAGGGCTCACCTTACACCTGCATCGCTCTGCCTCAGAAGTGTATGCACATAACTTCCTACACACATTCACAGGGGCTGTACTCACTCACACACACACACACACACACACACACTGCTGAGTTTTACTGTTCTACTACTATTCAAATTTTCATATTCTTTTCATATTCAACAGAAAAAATCCAAAGCTAAACACTTAGTATCCCATGTTTTAAATGTTTAGACACTTAATACATCTATTGACACATATATATTTAAACGTTTTTATTATAGGGTTGTTATAGAGAATTAGTAAAAATGCTGTAGGGTAGTACACATGGTATAAGGAATTAGTACACATGGTATAAGGAATTAGGACACATGGTATAAGGAATTAGTACACACGATATTGGAAATTACTACACATGGTATATGGGGAATTAGTTCACATGATATAGAGAATTACTACATTTGGTATAGAGGGAATTATTACACATTATAGGAAATTAGTATCCATCATAGGGCGCAAGCACACACACTCCCATTCACACACTATGGACGCCAATCAGCCTACAGTGCATGTCTTCGGACTGGGGGAAGAAACCAGAGTACCCAGAGGAAAAGCACAGGGAGAGCATGCGAACTCCGAGCACACAGGGCGGAGGCGGGAATCAAACCCCCAACCCTGAGGTGTGAGTGTAACCACTAAACCACCGTGCCCCCCCACACTATAGGGAATTACTACACATGGTAAATTTTGTCTGTATTCTTCTGGTGAAGACTAAAGTATGGTCTCTCTCTCTCTCACACACACACGAACACACTCACCTACAAACAGAACGAGGCAGGGGCCTTCATGGAGTTGTACAGCATTGGACTCGCTGAGCTCCAGCACAGGCCGTGGGTGCCAGGGGAAAAGATGGCATTCTGGGTCATTGAGCACCTCCACCCGGCCCTGCCGCGTGATCATGTGACCTTCCGTGTCCAGAAAAATTAGTGTGGGGATCCCTGCAGCATGTACACACACACACACACACACACACAGACACACACACAATTTATCTGTTGTTAACAGCTTATAACACTGCTTTGGCTGGGAGATGTGTATAAGAATCTGACAGCTTGAGAGTCACTTCATCCATCTTAAAATATTTCCATCTGTGTGTAGAAATGTATATTTGAATACATACCACATATAAAACATTAAACCAAATGTCCTGGAACATATTCAGCTATGATGACATGACTGACAGCTTCGGTCCATTTTCTGTTAAGAACTTGCTGTCTGTGAGCAAGCGTGTGTGTGTGCGTGTGTGTGCGCGTGTGTGCGTGTGCGCGCAGAGTACAGCTGTATTCTAGCTGTCAGGTGTCTACAGGTTGTGGGCAGGTTTACTATAGTAGATACATCTGATACATTACATGCTCACTCATGCACACACACACACACAATTCAATTCAATTCAATTTATTTGTATAGCACTTTTTACAACAGACATTGTCACAAAGCAGCTTTACAGAAATATATAAATTCAGGATATAAATTTTAAATTTATATATGTATGCACACACAGACAGACACACACACAGACACACACACAGACACACACACAGACACACACACAGACACACACACAGACACACACACAGACACACACACAGACACACACAGACACACACAGACACACACACAGACACACACACAGACACACACAGACACACACAGACACACACACAGACACACACACAGACACAGACAGACAGGGAGATCTGTCTGCACCCTGGTGATCTCTCAGCCCCTATTTGAGATTGGCTCTGTGGCTGCTCTGTGAGCTCTTATCACACTCAGTCAGTTAGTGAGCAGCTTTTGGTCAGCGGCTGTGTCAATTCCTGAAACCAGCAAGAATTCCACTCATTCCAGCTGAGCCAGGCCGGGAGCCAACAAGAACTGACTGACCGCCTCAGAGGGGAAGAGATGAGAGAGATAACAAAAGAAAGAACCATGTGGGCAGAAAAGACACAAAAAGGGGAAAGTACCAAAATAATAAAGTAAAATAGTGGAGAGAACTCATTTTTTAGATAAACAAAAGTCTAAGCAGTGTTATATTTAGCACCAGTCAGTTTAACACTTACTTTAATGCTTGGCATTCCTGTGTTGAAAGACGCCGAGCTTCACATTTATGCTTGGCCAGAAAAAAGTTAAGCTTGTAAATTAACACGGCTGGGTTTATTAATAGTAATGTAGCATATTTGCTACATGTTAGAATTAAGTGAATGATGGGGCAAGATACATCACGGAGAAGATCACCTGAATGCTTTGTAAGTGCAACATCTTTGTAAGTGCCAGTGTATCTCAGCTTACTTCTGTAAGCTTTGCTGGGGTATTTATTTTGGCATGAGCATAATTAAAACCTGATTTATTCAAGGATTCCATAATAGAGGCTTTAGACACACGAAGGACAAATTAAAGGGAAAAACCCAGATCTTAGTAAGTTGTTGAAGCACCAGAAGCTGCCAGAACTGCTTAGATGGCATAAATTCTCCAAGTCTCTGGAACTGTGACGGAGCGATGAACACCATTCTTCTAAAAGATATTCCGTCAGGTGATGTTCTGATCATGGTGTTAGAGAATTGTCTCTCCAAACATGCCACTCCGAAACTGGAGTTGAGATCTGGTGACTGTGAAGGCCATAGCATATGATTTAGATCATTACATCATCATCAAACCATTCAGTGATCCTCTTGCCCTGTGGATGGGGCGGGGACATCCTAGAAGAGACCACTCCCATCAGGATACAACTGTTTCATCATAGGATAAAAAAATTAAAGAATGTTTTGCAGTGAAGCTTCTCTCTAAGGGGACCAGGAGACACAAAGCAAAAATAAATGCCCCCACAGCACCACTGTTTTTCCTTTGTCACCAATCTGTAGCTACTAAACATGTCCATGATGTTTTTTTCCTCTTAGCATTGACTGGAATTCATTCAGTCCCAGATTCAGGACCCAGATTCAGGACCCAGATTCAGGACCCAGATTCAGGACCCAGATTCAGGACCCAGATGAGGATGGGTGCCCCTTTGATTCTGGTTCTTCTCAAGATTTCTTCCTCATATCGTCTCAGGGAGTTTTTCCTTGCCACTGTCGCCTCTGGCTTGCTCATTAGGGATAAATTTATAAATATGTAAAATTTATATCCAGAATTTATATATTTCTGTAAAGCTGCTTTGTGACAATGTCCATTGTTAAAAGCACTACACAAATAAAAACTGAATTGAATTGAAGTCAGTCTTATCTTGGCTTTGTCTGTCACTGGCTAATCAACTGCCCACATACCTACAGCGACCCCCAACGGGAAACACCAGGAGGCATTACAGCTGCAGGGATCAGTAAAACAGGCTTTTGAAAGGCAGACCCTGATAACAGCTGTCCATTTGATGTGGAGGTAAAGCAAATTTCCCCAGAGGCACAGCAGGAATCTTACTGAACACCCCTCCAGCTTTGGCCTTCACAGAAAAGCCATAATACTGGGTGGAGAAACAGCATCCTACAGTAACCCAATAGCAAACTTGATCAGCTGCCCACATTCCTCAAACTCCACAGCTGTGCCTCTCTCTTTCCCTCTTCTCCTCCTTCTCCTTCCATTTACAAGCTTTTCTGATCTCAGCCTCACCACACCAAGACACATCTCTCCACTCCAGGCACACACACCGTGTCAGCTACACACCTTGTATGCCATAGAGTCTGTTGAGGCGGGATCTCCTGGCCTCGTCTGTGTATGGCACGGCCAGCCACGGCATCTCGCTGAAATACTGCGTGAAGGAATCTTCTGATCTGCAAACACAAAGATCATGTTTTTTTCTATATTTACTTGTACAGTTCCGTAGACAACAGCAAAAATGCACAGGAGAACCTACATTTTTCAATGGTTAAGAAATTAACCAGGGAAACTGCAATTTCCCTTGGGATCAATAAGTAAGTGAGTGAGTAAGTAAGTAAGTAAGTAAGTAAGTAAGTAAGTTAGTTAGGTTAGTTAGTTCTTTCTTTCAATTCTATCAACTCTCTGAATATGCAAAATGAAAATGTTCACAACTCATTATGGAATTAGCATATTGGAATGTGATCGGAAAATATTATCACATCTTATACCACAACACTGCTGAATCCGCGATTCTGATTGGTCAGAAAGTGTTGATTAATTTTACATTTGAGCAGCTCCAACAATAATGTCAGCTGCAAGGCAAATCACAGGTTTATATTAATGCAGAGAGGCAGGTGTGTGAACAACTATATATACTGTATATAGCTGTTATAATGTAAGTGATAACAAGGAACTAACTTGTATCGTGGATGTTGCACAACATTAAATGTAACTGTAACTGGATAAAAAGAATGATGTTCTGTAATAAATAAAAAAATGCAATCGCTGGCACATTGCTGTGGTATAAAAGGAATAAAACACCTCGGAAGGTGCTGTTGTTAGAAAGTAGTCACCTTTGAGGTGGTAACAGTAGCTCTGCATCACACCACCACCTTGTTGATTATTTTGCTATAATAGTATGCCTCATCATGTTTTATTCCTTACATAACATAGAAGAACCAGTCACATGTTAAATATTAAATCAGATGAAATTTTCAGCTCCCTTGTTGCTTAAAAGATCTGCCTGTGACTGTTTTCACAAAATAACCAGTGTGCACACTCAAATTAACCCCCCGCCCAAAAGAAAAATCAATCATAAACCCATCATTTCAAACCCAACACTGGGTGTGAAATCTCATTATTACACATTTGTGGTTCTTTCTGTGTGTGTGTGTGTGAGATGTGTGTAATGTGCCTCACAAGTATGTAAAAGTCTGCATCTTCACCTGTCAGCGCTCACAAACACGATCTCAAACTTGTGTCCCGACTCCTTCACTTTCCGATAAGACTCCACCAGCACTCGGGTAAGACTGCGGCAGGGAGGGCACTGTGTCCACACACGTACAAACACACACAACAGGAAATGAGCAATGACACTTGCTTGCTTCCGTGTCTGATACTTCTCCCTCTCTCTCTCGACAGGCCATAACAACTGTACCAACTGTTTGAGTGGATAATCTCACCTGTATATTGCAGATTTGTACCTACTAAGAACTGCTGCTGTAATCATAAAGACTGCCCGCTATTTATCTCAGGACTCTTATTTACAATAGGCTCATACTGAACATCCTTTAAACACCCTTATTACAGTTTGATTTTACTCTTTTACACCTGTATACTCAAATAATCTATAATCCAGTGTCACCCAGAAGAGTCTGGTTCCCTTCAATGTTTCTTCCTGATGTCATCTCAGGGAGTTTATATGCATTGCCACTGGCTTGCTCATTAGGGATCAAAATCTTCATCTTGATTTCTGTAAAGCTGCTCTGTGACTATGTCTATTGTTAAAACGCTATACAAATAAAACTGAATAAAATGGAACAACACAGTTACACACTATTTGCTTGCCTGAGGTTATCAGAGGTTACATGAGGTTGTGTTCATGGACAAAAATCAAATGGCATCATGGATAATTTGATACCAGAAATCCTACATGTAGGTCCTTTGATGTTTTTTAAATTGGTTGGCAAAGACTTTTTCCTGACAAGGTGCAGATACTGTTTCAGGGAACCGGCAAACCTTTTTTTAGAATGAAGCCTAAATTTCCACTGGGTTCCACAATTACGTAATCAGATGTAGGAGTTATTATGGTAAACATGTTTTACCTTCAAGTAAGAAACCACATGAAATGAAAACACTGTCATAAAGACAGACAAGAGATTCCTGTTTTTACTGCTTTTATTGCTCCAATACATTTTATTGTTTCTTCCTCAGACCACATACATTTGGGTCCAAAAGTCTGAGACCACAATGAAAATCTCGATTTTTTTGTCATTTAAAACTGGAAATAAACAGTAGGTTTTAGAATTTTGAAATATTTAAAACAGAAAGCAAATGTTCAATATCTTGAATATTTAATATCCAAGTTTCTGCACTATTTCTAGGTCCCCATTTAAATGTAAGCAAATTTGTGATATTGACCAGGTTACCATGTTAAAAGCGTTGTAAAAAAGGCCAGATTTTCCTCATGCCTAATCTCTTCTCTTGAACCATGTGCTCAGACAACACTCCGATGGAATTGATCTAAAATGGATCATAAGTTTGTGCAAAAACTTGAGGAGTCCATACCAGCTCGAGTGCACACTGTCATTAAAGCAAAAAGAGGACATATTAAATACTAAGAAGCTCTGAAATTCATGTAAATAATTGTATTAAATTAGAAAAGAATGCAAAATAGAAGTATTTTCACTAGTGGTCTCATTCAAACTCTTGTTTTTCTCCAATAATGTAACATTTCCCAGGGACATGGCATATTTGGGCAGGAATAATGTAAGCCAAGAATGTGGCTGTAACCATAAGGGGATGGAGCGTATCATATATCGTGAGGCGGTGAAAATCCTGCTGTTTGCCAGTCAGTATCACTGTCACTTGAGCACAAGCTGACTCAGCATTTTCTACAGGATGATAGCTAGGTGTAGGGGAGGAGAAACATGACACGATGAATTTTTTAAACCCCCACGTGAGTGCACAATCAGAGACTGCTTAGAGGCAGGCTTTAAAACCTTGAGGTGCTCAAGTCACTAGTCTGGTTTCAGACCAGGAGTGTTTTGTGGCTTCAACTGCACTGCTCTTTCGTGGTGAAAACGCACAGCACTGGCACACTGGTGGTGAAAAAGAGCTATGAGAGGCTCGCATCCACACATCAGACTTGCTTCCTAGGAGATAAGTTCAAAGCTAATAGAAATAATAGTGACTCAAGCGGAGGTTTAGGTGTTCGGTAAACTCGCTTCTTGATGCACATTTATTTTATATATATATATATATATATATATATATATATATATATATATATATATATATATATATATATATATATATATATATATGACATATACTACTTTCCAATAGTTAGACTTGGAGTTAAGTGTTGAAAGTGTACTCACCCAGTGAGCAGAGAAGTAAACCCCCACGTAGGAACCCTCCAGGGTGCTGCTGTCTGTCGTCTGCCTATTGTTACTGAGCAGGGGTCCGGCCACCACCTCCGCAAAGGGCTTCGGCCCCCACGGGAACTCTAGACCTGAGGTACGGAGATAGACAGACTCATATTACACACACACACACACACACACACACACACACACACACACACACACACACACACACACACACACACCATGCATGCACATGTGATGTGCATACAGTAAGTCCTCCACATATTTAAAATTAGAATAAATTGCACACACTTGATTCAGTTTGCTCTTGGAAATGAAATGAAAGAGAACGCTAAGCACCTCTCTCTCTTTTCACTGTATGGTCATTGATTTCCACCTTTGGTTCTTGAAGGAAGGTGAAAAGGTTTTTATGGTAAACAGAGCAGGCTACACTCTCTGAAAGTGCCCTTATACAAGTGCCTTTTTGACGAGCGCTTCATTAGGCCCAGAGGCCGCGTCCCACTGAGCAGCTCCTGCTCCTGCTCTATTGTTGTGCGAGCGCTGAAGTGCTCTCTAGCCACTCGCTGCAGGCTGATGCAGAGCCACCGTTCAGAGAAAGGCGTCCTATAGAGCTCTCGCTCATCGCTTCACACTTTCTCTCTCCTCTGCCAGCACCACACTGCTACATTCAAGCACCAGACATTCACCACTCCCTTCATACCACATACTGAATATAGATACACTATCACACCCCATTAACAGGCTGTGAATCATTAATAGCAGTTACTGCATGAGCACACCTGAACACACACACAACCACACATTAATCTCACTTAGAGGTACAGCTTTCCGACACAGGAAAGTCTTCAGGACAGTTGCTGTTTCTCTATAACATGATAAGCTGCTTCAAAGAGAGAAAATAGAGCACTTGTGATGACGTAAGTGACAACAGGAACCAACTAACTCGTGGATGTTCCCCAATATTACATGTAACTATAAGCGGATAAAAAGTTAAAGAGCATTTTGCTCTTTAATAAGTACACACATTGTAATCATTGGCAAACTGTTGTGGTACAAGAGGAATAAAATACTTATTGGAAAATAGCTGCCTTTGGGGTAGTAACACAACACCACCTTGCTTTTGATTATTTTCCCATAACAGCACGCTCCTTCGTGTTTTATTCTTTACACTACACTGCCCTGAGTTCTATCCTCTGAACCAAATATCATCTAAGACAGTTTCAGCAAACATTCACCACAGAAACCTACACATATTTACGTCCCATCAACAATGAATCCTTTTACCTTTCCTTATACCAGTTACAGCATGAATGCCTTCTCTCTCTCTCTCTCTCTCTCTCTCTCTCTCTCTCTCTCTCTCTCACACACACACACACACACACACACACACACACACACACACACACACACACACACACACACACACACACACACAGCAGGATGGGCAATTGCCTGGGGGCACCGAGGATTGCAAGCCAAGAGTCTGGTTGTCTTTGTCACTCAACATGACTAACGCTTACTTTCGAACGCTTACTTTCAAACGCTTTTACTCCCACTCTGACTGACAAATGAACCTCAGATCACTGTTCTTACATGACAGATAGGAGAAGAATGAAAACATAACCCATAACAAAAACAGACCTGTAGCCTGGAAACAAAATGGTTTACCAGCATGGCTCAGTGGAGATCATGAAATGCTGCATTGCTAATGCAGAAACAGTCTAGTGACTTGCACCAATAACCCTTTATGTTCAAACGTTCAAATGTTTAAACACTAGCGCACGGAGAAGCAGACAGTCAGTCAGCTTGTACCTGGCAGGATTCAGCTCGTGTGCAGTATACCTTAGTCTGTGGGAGGACAGTCTGAAGCTGAAACTAGAGCGTCAAACTGCTGCCAGCTCCAAAAACACGATGACAGACAGGCTCGACAAATAATTGTATGGCTGTCTGGGAACGTTACATATGACTTTCAGCCAAAAATGATGAACAAATTGAGTTCTGGCCAAAACCTTTTATTTTTTTCCCCTGTAGAATAATCTGTTAAACTATGTCAAACCTCAACTTTAAGAAACTGTAAGTATATTGCACCAAAATGATGTGCAAACATCTTTATTAACTGAAAACACAATCAGTCTGCCTAAAGATGTCTAAATGCTGGTTAGCTAAGTGTGTGTACCTCACAGAGCGAATGTCACACTTTGCTCAAGTTGTTGACAGAGCAACTATTTCTATAGAGAAACGGACATAAGCCTAATCAATTCAGTTAGTAATCAGACACTGACTGTTAAAATGTCTGTGATGCTCCTGTTCTGTCATCGGAAAGTAACTCTTTAAATGCTAGAACTTTAGTTGTGACACAGATTCTCCAATAGAAAAAATATATTTCAAAACTGTGTGATGTCAAATATCAAAACGTCACCATGTGAATGGTTTTCCCAAGCCACCACACATTTGTGGGTCAGATAGTAGGGCTGGACAATATCAAAAATTTCTCAGAAAGCCTAATCAGTTCAGTTTGTAATCAGACACTGACTGTTAAAGTCACAGATGCTTTTGAACCACAGAATGGAACGTTTCAATGCAAGGATCTCTTTTCACCCTTTTCACTTTTGGGGTTAACTTTAAAATGCTTTGAAATTTTTTAAACGCTACAACACTACTTGATTCAGATGCATGCAAAGGAGAAACACACTTCAGTTCAGGAATACTTGTAGTTTTCAGAATTGTACACTATACGGCCAAAAGTTTGTGGACACCTGACCATCACACCCATATGTGGTTCTTCCCCAAAGTGCTATCACAAAGGTAGAAGCACAAAATTGCATCGCATGTCTTTGAATGCTGTAGAATTACAATTTCCCTGCACTGGAACTAAGAGGCCCAAACCTGTTCTAGCATGACAATGCCCCTGAGCACAAAGCGAGCTCCATGAAGACATGGTGTGTGAAGGTTGGAGTGGAAGAACTTGAGTGTCCTGCACAGAGCCCTGATCTCAACCCCACTGAACACCTTTGGGATGAACTGGAACACCGACTGCACCCCAGACCTCCTCACCAACATCAGTGCCTGACCTCACTAATGCTCGGGTGGCTGAAAGGGCACAGGTGTCCTCAAACTTTTGGCAATATAGTGTATACAGCAGGAAATGTCAAGGGATTTCCCGGGCCACTACACTGTATAGACAAGTTAAAGAAGATTTACCCTTTCTTATGTTGATTAAGTAGCCATCAACATGCACAATATTCAAGAAAGAGCAAATAATCATAAAAGTCTACTTCGTTTTTAGCCTATTTGTGTATATTGCAAACACGGCAAAAGCCAGCATGCACCTGTGACACGTCAGAAATCTGTATTCATGATTAAAAAAGAAAGAAAATCAATAAAAGGAAAAATGATCCAGACCCAATTTCATAATCTGTTACACTAAACTAAATGGTGTGACAAAACAGTATTTAGTGCAGGACATTGAGATTTAGGATGAAGCCAAACTAGCTACCTGTTCCATGCCAGGGTGAGTCTGTTTAAATGCTCTGCTGAGATACTCAGCTGCAGTTCTACTCTGTGGTTCTCTGAGAAATCACACAATATCAATTCAATATCAGCACTGACAGGGGTTACAGAAAGGTCATAGTAATGATAGCGGTGCAGCACAAACTACATGCGACAGTCGGCTAGTCAGGGAGGTGAATCACGTGACTCACAGTGTTCATGATCTGATACAGGGTTGGAGGAAAGATGTCTAGTTACAATATCAGGTAAAACAGCTGATTCACAGATTTTACCTCTGCTTTTGAATAGCATTTATTTTGTTGCCCTGAACACACCAATAATTCTTCTCCGTAAGATTGGATAATATGACAATATATGATATACAGATATAGTATGAGTATAGCCAACATTTTTATATCTCACAGTAACTGATAGTAGCTGATTGCTTGTTACGACATATGCTTTTGTACCGAATGTTTTCCAATCCAATTTATATACAGTCAGGTCCGGAAGTATTTGGACAGTGACAGAGTTTTTGTGATTTTGCCTTTATACACCACCACAATGGATTTGAAATAAAACAATCAAGATGTGATTGAAGTTTAGACTTTCAGCTTTATTTTAAGAGGTTCCACTAAAATATGGCATTTACCATTTAGGAAGTACAGCCATTTTCAACAAAGTACCTCCATTTTCAGGGGCTCAAAGGTATTTGGACAAAGTGACATAATTGTAAATATGACCATAATTTTAATACTTGGATGAAAATCCTTTGCAGTCGATGACTGCCTGAAGTCTGGAGCCCATGTTCTCAAAACTGAAATTCTGAGTTTCCTCCCTGGAGATGCTTTGCCAGGCCTTCACTGCAGCCACCTTCAGTTGCTGCTTGTTTGTGGGTCTTTCTGTCTTCAGTAAGTGAAAAGCATGCTCTATTGGGTTGAGATTGTACATATAAATGAAAAAGTATAGTTGTCCAATGTTTTTAAATATGGCACTACTGTTTTGCTGGCACCTAAACATCATAATGTATATCGTGCATCATGAAAATGATTATTTTGATTAGATTTTTTTTTTTATATCGTCCAGCCCTACTTCTACCCAAACCAAATGTCTGGTGGCCTGGGAAAACCATTCACACGGTGAAATTGTGACATATTCTACTACACACAGTTCTGAAAACTACAGGGTTTCTTGAACTGAAATACATTTCTCTTTAGGTGTATCTGAATCACAAGTGCTAGCATTTAAAGCGTTAACTCCAACAGCGGTGCAGGAGCATCAGTCAGTGTCTGATTACAAACTGAACTGACTAGGCTTATGTCTGTTTTGCCACAGCACATAGCTTTCCAACAACTTGATCAAAGTGTGATGTTCAGTGTGTGAGGAATTCACACTTAGCTAGCCAGCTTTTAGACATCTTGAGGCTGAGTGATATTTTTCACCACTGCATTTGTTAAACTGGCTCCTAACAGGATTTAATCAAGCCTAGGCAAGATTAAACAGTAAATAAAAACACTGACACATCATTTTGGTGCAATATATTCACAATCTTTTTTCCCAGCCACAGCAATATCCAATGGGTTTTCCCCAGACAGCCCCACACACACACACACACACACACACACACACACACACCCACACACACCAGATAAGTCCAGATAAGCCAGTTTAAAAAAAAATAATAAAAACTTCGACAGATACATACAAACATTTTATATATATATATATTTTAAAGGGTTGTTTAAATAAATAAATAAATAATATATATATATATATATATATATATATATATATATATATATATATATATATATATATATGTATGTATGTATGTATGTGTGTGTGTGTGTGTGTGTGTGTGTGTGTGTGTGCGTTTTTACAATCTACAAGTCACCTGTTGAGATTATATACATATTACATCCCATCAACAAGTGACTTTTCGACCAGTTACAGCATGAAAACACACACACACACACACACACACACACACACACACACACACACACACACACGACTACTCTATAATTTGGACAGAATCCCAGACAAGCCAACACTACCTTATGCACACTCAGGAAAATATACGCAATATTTTCTCTTCTTTTTGAATCTACCACCTCCCAGCTACAGCTCAAATGCACAAACACAGTGTACACCCCAAACACACACACACACACACACACACACACACACACACCTAAAAAAAAAAAAAAAAAGGGAGCTGCCTGGTTGAGAAACAGCTCCTCATCTCTGCTCCTCTGAATGGAAGTGCACTAATGAGCAGAACGGATAATTCGGCATGGCTACTGCCAGAGTTGGTGTTCATTAGGCTGGGCAGGAATCTGTCATTCTGCTCATGGGAAAGCCGTTCCCTTTTGCTGAGGGGATTTCACACATGCCACTGCGCTTCTTCATCTGCCTGATGAAAAATGAGGCTTTCTGTGCTGTGCGCTAAGGGGGTCTGGGTGCCATTTAAGAGCGGGGTGTCAAAATATTGATAGGGCAACACAAGAGGAGATTCTCTTCTCCTCGTGTACATCAGTCTGTGCACAGTGCTTTAAGCTTTAATGGCTAGAGGAGATAAGGATTTTCTTTATGAGGAATTGGGCACATACATGGCTGTACATACACCGATCAGCCATAACATTAAAACCACTGACAGGTGAAGTAAATAACATGATTATTATCTCGTTGCAACAGCACCTGTCAAGGGGTGGGATACAGCCCCCTCCGAAAGTATTGGAACGGCAAGGACAATTCTTTTGTTATTTTTTTTCTGCTAACGTCTTGGTGCCAGATACCACAGCACGCCTTCAGAGGTCTTGTCGAGTCCATGCCTTGATGGGTCAGAGCTGTTTTGGCAGCACAAGGGGGCCTTCATAATATTAGGCAGGTGGTTTTATTGTTATGTTGTTATGACTGATCAGTGTCTGTGTGTGTATACACATATATGCACTGTATATATATATATATATATATATATATATATATATATATATATATATATATATATATATATAAAATATACGTGTGTGCTGTGTCGCTCACCTTTAGGGTCGTCTTTCACCACAAGTAAACCGTTGCGACACACCACCTTCCCTGTTGTTGCGTCCACAAACACCAGTGAGGGGATACTGGTCACCTTGTACTTATTCCACAGCTTCATCTATACAGAGAGAGAGAAAGAAAGGAAAAGAAAGAGAGACACGAAGATAAGTGTACCATAGGAATATAACCAACAATGGAGCGGTGTAATGTGAAGCAAAGTTAAAACAGTTATATTATAAAATATATTAAACATATATTAGAAAAAACTATAACAGTTAGCGCTGATCCACTAATTTGATTGGTCGAGCAGAGTGCCTATAGTTCCAGTAACTGCACTGAGACGTTTCACTGTGTGTATCACTCCGCTCGTCTGTGCTCGCCATGTAAAATTCCACTTCCTACCTCGAAACTGTTACCACAGTAGAGTTAATGACATCATCAGGAACATGGCAAACAATACTTTTTAGGAATATAACTTTTGCCTTAAAATATGAAAGCTCATCAGTTAAAGAGGAAGAGGAAGAAGGGATGGCAATTTTACTGGAAGCACCTTTAACGGGAATGTACATATCAACGAGACTAGCCGACATGCTATAAAGAGAACGTGGCTTCTATTTACTCTAGCGGAGCAAAAATGAACAGAACATTTGGCCACATTTGTCCGAAATGTCACTTACTCGGTATTAATTTCTTGTTTATGGAACTGTTGTATAAAAGCAATAGCTGTTGTATAAAACTGTGGTATAAAAGCAAAAATTATACTGAATACTGGAATGGCTGTGATTAGCCATGAAACTCAGACTGAGAGCTCATCTCATCTTGTGGAAGAGCTAATCTTGTGGAACATCTGCAAAACAAGCTAGATCCTGTTATCACTTACATTATAGCAGCTATAAACAACAGTTCCCTCAACAGCCTCTATTTTTTTCTTGCTCTTGAAGTTAATAAGACAAAAAAAAAAACCAAAAAAAAAAAAAAAAAACGCAGCATGTCACAGAGAGAATCCTCAAAACAAAACAACACAATTCTGTCCACAATTCTGTCTTTCCTGTGTTGGAAAACCTATCTCCTCACAGAAAACTTCACCATATCAATGATTTTTCCCTATTCTCAGACTTACTGTAGATTATGGTGAGCATTCATTATACAGTCATAGCAAAAAGAGTGTACAGTCTCCTTCAATTCTATGTTTTTATTCCTCTGGGCCGATATAACAAGTGTGTGATCTTCACTGACTTCTATAAACGAACATATAACCTCAGGTCCCTGTACAGTTCCCATGACTGAAGGTCCCTGTGTGAGCTGTTACTACAGAAACAATAATTAATATTAATTAATATTAAACCTGTGATTTATCTTGCATAAGAACCTCAAATCTCCCAAAGATTTTACATTAAACCATTTACTAATGGTTTAAGTGTAATATTTATAGTTTTGAATTTGTGTTACATAGCCATGCATTTTAAAAGGCTGCCTTAAGGCATTCATTATAAGCGATTTCCAGTTAAACAGTACAGGGAGCGCGTGAGACGATTATTGTCTGGTACAAAACAAAATTTTAAAAAGCTACAGATGCTGTGGCTAGAGATTAGAGTCAAAGACTACTGAAGTATTCCTTTAAATCACGCTTGTTAGATGATCCTGAATAAAAACTACATGACACATCAATTAGTATTTCTGCCATCTTTGCAGCGTTTCATTCTACTGGTTTATCCGTTTCAACATTCAGAACTAAACAGCAGCCAACAAACAGAACAGTGGTGATTTGGCTAAAGGCAGGAATCAGACAGCTACAGCTACAGGGCCGCTTCAGCTTTAGAGTTGGACTTCTGAGGAAATTCGAGTGGAAACCTTCATCTCCCCGCCATCCTGCTTCACAAAGCCAGCAAGCGAGTGGAAGATCCACACAGTAAGAAAAAAGTCCATGTTCAATATAATAAAAGGAAAGAAAAACAAGAAAAAAAACCTGAACTCACTGCGCACTGCTTTTCTGCATTCGCAAAAGAACAAAATGTGATAAATAATTCAGTGGTGTACATGTGAAGCACTGAAAGAGCTGGAGGATGAAGGGATGCTTAAAAAGGAGCTGACGGACGGATGGGGGCTTTTATTATTTATATGCGATAAAAGTACGTTTTCCTTTTCGGATACTCCCAAGAAAGTCTTATTCGCTAACAGAAGTGTGCGTGTGCTGTGTGTGTTTCCAAGAGGACAGAGAGATCAGAGAGCGGAGAGAGCTGCGGCGGATGTGGGAGAATTATTACTGAGGGAAAAAAGCGGTTCCGAAGGATTTTGTTCCTCTGCTGTCGCTCATCTTATGGCAGACGAGAATGACGACTTCATTTCTTTTTCCAGTGTTGCTTCTGTCTTCTGGTGTTTTCTGTCATGGATTCAGTGGAAAAGCACACATGCTTTAATACTAAGGAAAACTTGCAGGCATGCGATAGCAATGGTCTGAAAGTGCAACATGACACAGTAAAGCGGAGTGAGAATGTCCTCTCACTCTGAGGTGCGCACTGTCTCAAAGCTCACACCCTCCAACTAGCCCGAGACAGGAACATCCTGCTACACAAGCCGCTTTCCTGCTGGGGATAGGACAAGATCTGGTTTAGGAAAGGAGAACACACGGAGAAGATATTTGGATCCCAAAGATCCAAAGATTTGGATCCCAGTCATTCTGCTACAAACACACACACACACACACACACACACACACACTCGTCGTGATGATGAAAACAGGCAAGGAAGGAGCGGAGCAGAGTTTCTCTCCAGAGTCAGAGCTTTAGTCTGGAACTCTAGAGGTAATACAGTGGACAGAGACGCCTCCTGCTTTACAGCAGCTCAGCCTGCTCTCGTCTTCACTGCACAATCGCACAGTTCTGCTGTCTACATGCCTTTCACAGTGGTTCATTCAGGATGCAGCTGACTTACACCCAAACCTCAAATAAGTTAATAGAGGAAGAATTTGCAGGTGTAGGATTCACATGTGTGGGTGTTTGAGTGCGTCGAGTTTCAGCCAGCCCGGATTTGGCCGAGACGGAGGAGAAGAGATCCAGTAAAAGAGACAGTTAAAGGAGTGACTGAGAATGTGACATGACTGACAGAGTAACACTAAAGCACAGGTAGAAAAAACGTGAAAAAAAAGGTCGATGAGAAATGAAAGAGGAGGAGAAGTAAAGTTCTGGAGTGAATTCAGCTTGCTCTCACTGCTGATTATTTACTGTGTGTGAGCAGCGTCCTGGCAAGCGTTCAGAGTGACGGCACAGTTAATCATTCTCGCCTGGACTCACTGAGCAGAGAGAGAAAAAGAGAGACAGAGAGAGATGGAGACAGTCTGAAGCAGATGATGGCAGATAATCACACCAGCTACAACACCTACACGTCTATCAGCTTCCAGAAGTGCTCAGATTTAACCCATTCCCTTTTACTGCAGGGGCAAGTGCTAGCTACAAGGGCCGAGTCTCTCCAAAACAAGCGCTCAGCCTCTGAGCCACAAGTAAGCACTCTGAGGACATGGGGATGACCAGCTTGAATAGAACTCAGTGTTTTTTTTCCCTCAAGTGAACATTTTTTATTTTGTTTAACACATACTATAATAGAAGAACATTTATAAATGAGAGAAAAGCCGTAGGAATAAGCTTCAACACTGAACACTGGCTTTTGTCCTTATCCAAAATGAACATAACATTAGAGAGGGCAATACGATAAAAATATCACAATACCTGATTCCTATGAAGCATGATACATCACTATATACTGTATAGATTTGGTAACAAACTGCCAGCAGTGTGTTAAATGTGATAAATGTGTTTGAGGATATTTTCAGTTATTGTCTACAAAAATTAAATATTTAACATGGGGAAAAAAGGAAAATAAAATAAACATTTTAATGTTAAAAATTCAGCAGGAAAATGTATCATATCAGCTTTCAATCAATCGAGTTTATAACTGTTATAAATATTGTTATAAAAAGATATTGCAATATCTATAATATCTCAAAAGTGTGTGTTGGGACACCATATTGATATTGTGATAAATTATATAATCATATTGGCCAGCTCTACAATACTGTATCAGGGATGTTGACAAATTTCACTTATTTTCATAATATTTATGTATTTAAAAGCAAAAAAATAAAAAATAAATAAAAAATCCACATTTTTTAGTTTAAATGATAAACTCATTTTCAAATAAAATTATTATAAAGTAGACATTCGGACACACTGAATTAAGACAAGGATTCCTGCATTTTCCCCTCAAGTCTTAAAACATTCATAGGTTTTCTTTCAGTTTAATAGAACACCATTTGAGATTTGGTTTAACTGTGTTAGAGGGGCTTACATTAAAATAAAATGAATAAATAAATAAATAAATAAATAAATAAACACGAAACACATTCAAACACAATGTTTCCATTAATTAAAATCTGAATGCAAATTGCAAAGGACCTGCAAATTAATAATAACTTTTGGTTTGCTGACACACAGACGTTAGACACATTTTCCTGGAGCGCATGTAGCAGTCTTCCACTGACATCTGCATAAAGCCAAGTGTAGAAATGTATACAGCACACACTGCTTTCTCATACAAGCACAGGAACATGAGCAGCCTGCAAACACGTACTACAGCAGCGGTTCTCAAATTAATGCAGCCAGGGACTCCTTTAATATTTAAAAAAAAAAAAAAAAGAAAAAATTCCAGACCCACTCAATATAGATTTACTGTATAAATATAATCCTACTAATATTAAGCTCATTACATAAATATCTACTTTAATATTCTGGCTGTTTATTAGAGCCATAGAGCTTATAATAATGTCTGAACATTCCACCAACAGAACACAGCATAGGTCCATGCTGACATTATCTATAGACCTGCTTGTTTTTCCAGTTATTGAGGTTCCGATTTAAACCCTTTAATTCAACTAACCCATCGAACATGCTAATATCTCATCAATAAACAGAACTTTTAAGAAGCTGACTTGTGATTTCCAGCACTGAAATAAAATAAACAAAAGAAATAATACCAACCACAAGCTCCCAGCTGTGCTTCACAGACCCCACCTCGAGATCCATGGCACTACACAAAGGGATGACACATGCTTTGTGGTTACAAAACAGGAAGAAGGAGAGAAAATTTCTAGAAGGGAGGAAATGAGGAACGGATAAAGGCTCCAGAAGTAAACTTCAGATGTTGCACTTCCTTTCACATTGTCCACATTCCAACGTGTTGGACGCAGGTCAGCGATTACGACACTGCTGTAACCTGTGAAAACCCTGCAGCATGATTATTTCCAACGCCGTGTGTCTGAAGGCTTGGCAGTATAAAAAACAACAGTTAAAGAAACCTACAGCAAGGCAGAGAGTTGAGGAATGAAGTTGTCAAACCCAGGCAGCTTTTAGTAAGTAAGACTCGTTCTTTAAGGGGGTAACAGCTTTGCCAAAGTCCCCATGGTGCCCTTCTGCTTTACTTACAAGCTTGGCAGCTTTCTTTCACTCGCCTCCCTTCCCCAGACTCAGCCTTCTGCACATCATATGAAGAGAAGCCTGTGCTTATACACTAATGAAATAAATAAGGCAACCACAATTGCTCAAAATGACCCCCAGTAACTGGCTTTACACAAGAGAGGCACATCAGTTGTTAGCTACGTTAACAGTTTCAGATAAAGATGCATAGTCATTAAGTATTAGCTGCTGCTGTGGAATTTGAGAGGCCAAGAGGATGACGTTTCCATAGTCATCGACTAGTTCACTTCCTGCCTCGACTCTGCATGGTTCTTTCACAGTCTGGAGTAAATCTGGCCCAATGCCACGACCGCATTCAGGTTTCACAAAACACACCATATTACAATACACAGAATAAATCTCACTTTCTCTTCACACAATAAAGCCATTAGCAAAATATCACAGCTTTACAGAATCAAAGTGCCACCACAGAAGCCCTGAACCGAGACTGATAGAAGCGTCTTGGTCAACTCCAGCTGTGACTGTGGTCAGCTTTTGCCTGAAATCCTCTGCATCACAATTAGGAAAGTGTCACTTCTCTCCTGGTTCCTGGATTGGCTCCAGTTGTGTATCCTTAACTGCTAATCATTAAACAGTGGGAAAAAAACCCCTCCTGAATGAACTCCACTGGCCGTGTTCGCTGCAGTTTACTGCCGCTGTGCACTCAAACGGATTGGTATGTTACTGGGCTCCATAAAGTCAGTAATGCTTTCCACATTTTGAAGAACAGAGCACCGCTTTTAGAATTGGGGGAAAAAAATGCAGTCCTACTTCTGTTGCAGTCAGATGTGGAGTTTTAACAGCCATGAGGCAGGGAGGCGAGAGTGAAACCCAACCACAGCACAGCCACTACTTCATGTAAAGAACAAAGATGACTGTCATATAGTTAAAGCTTGGTGTACCATGAATTGAGCCAGGACAGCTGTCTTAGTCCCACATTACAGATAACCAAACATCAATCAATTTTTTTTTTTTTTTTTTAGGGAAGAGGTCTGCAGGTAGTGGAGTTTGGGAAGACGTGCTGGAAATGCATCAGCCACAAAATCAAGTTTAGACAGATGACATGTAAACACCCAGTGATTTCAGCAAAAGCAGCACCACAGATCTACGTACACAGAAATGATGTCATACATGTGACACAAAGCCAAACTTGTGGCTCTGCATCTTCGGAGCTGTTTAAAGGAAGAAGCAAATCCTGTTTCTGGGTGGACGCCTTATTTATCCAGGCTTGGAACAAAAAGTATATTTCATCTCAGCTGGTTCTGTGATTGTTATTACCACCCTCTCTACTTCTTTTCCAGACAAAAAGCAAATCAGACTTCTAAGAAACGAAGCGTCTCACTCCGGTTTTTAAAATCTCTCACGGCAAGCCATCACACACTTGCCTTTTAAATAAGAAACACTAATAACATGCCACATTTAACACCTAAAATATTCATTCACCAGACTATTATAGAGGCCTTAATGACCATGATATGAAGGTTAAATTGCTTTTGGATAGATGGCACAGAATTTGACTAACACACCCATTCCCCCTACAAACCCTGCACTTTATCAGGACTGTATCTCAGAGCGTCATGCGGATTGTGAGAGCTTATTGAATAATTCGGTAACAAATTAACTTTAGTGGGAAAAACAGATGGCAAAACATCAGTGGGATTAGCTGGAAAAAGAGACAAAAAAAGACATACGCAATTGAAGAACAGAAGGAGACAAAGAGAAATTTAAAAAACAAGAGTGAGACAGACAGACAGACAGACAGACAGACGAAGGCGTGTTGTGTTGTTATACAAAAGCCATTCTCTGAAATTGACTTTAATCCCGAACTTATGCTCTCTAGCCCAGTGAGAGCAAGATTTCATTTCGGAAAGATGGCAGGTTATACGAAGGGATTGTGGGATTCTGAAAAGCAGGGCTTTAAAATTATGCACAGTATTGTCTCTGACAAATCCCACTTGCTCCTGGGTTTCAGTGACGTAAGGTCAAAGGGCATTGGAGCAGGAGGTTCCATGTCTCCTGCCCCTACTTTACATACTACAAATGACAACATATGCACCCAACACAGTGGGCAAGACTGAGCGGGGTCAAGCACTACAAGTGAATTTCCACAAAATCTATATAGAGCAAGCCTTGATTAATATAAATAGCAAGTAGCAAGTTTGTGCTTTAAAGAGATAAACAGATTTTTAAAAAATGTTCTGTTTAAAGAACCGAAAGTGACACTGAGCATCTCCACTGTTAGTCCAGCTTCACACAAGCCATTTCCTGAAAGCATCCTGTGTTGGCAAGGAATAGCTGAGCAGCTGTTAGCTGTGAAATTTAAGTGTGTTAATCTCCAATATGTAATCCCCATTCTCCTCACTGGTTGTCGAGAGGCTACCAGTGCAGGAGCAGCTTGTGTGAGCCTGCCCACCAGCCCCAGCTGCCCACTTAACACTGGCATCATCCTCCCACAACAGCTCCACTCATGCAATACTGAGAGCTCAGTTCTGCAGCTCCTGGCATGCGCCATCAGCAATTCAAAACACGCTCCCTCCTCCAGAAAATGAGGCATCGCAATACTGCATGGAATGGCTAGCTGGCAGAGGCCCTACATACACATATGCTTCCAACATTATCGCAGCTCTAAGAACAGAGACGGTCAGAAAGATGCTGGGAACTGCAAGAACTGAGTGTCGAATGGAATCTCAATGCTGGCATATGCCACTGGATATAGTGAGGAGAGATTATAGATAGAAGCCTATAAGCCAAGAAAGGGTTCCTGTGTTCTCTGACCTTCTGACCAGCTGAAAACCCCCGACCATACACCACGGACAGGGGAAAGAGAGAGTACGAGTAAGAAATACGACTTTAGGGATCGTCAGAAGTGTTTCCAAACACAGTCCTGAATGCCCAGAATATTCATGGGGTACTTCTCATTTCTCCTCGAAATGGAAACTCAAAGGAAGAACTGATGGCAAACATACTCGCCAAATGACTCGTTGATTAACTGCTGTATTGCCACTGCGCATATCCAATCCGCATATTCACACGCAATGAACAAAAAAATATTGAATATTGAATTATTATTGAATGTGTACACACTTAAACAGTGATGATTTAGCCTAGACAAGATTCTACTCATCACCTAATTTCTCTTATAGTCATTTTTAAATGTCAGACCAGATTTTTCCCATTGTTTCTTAAGTATCTTTAACATTATTTATCTATGAATTTAATATTAATACCTGTACTTGTAGTTCTTATTAAGTACCATTTACCATAGACTTCGGTCTAGGAAGCTCGTGTGCACTCTATCTAGAAGTCATCTTGCTACTCGATTCCTCTGAGCACATTTAAAACACATCTATAGCCCTTAGACGTCTGTGATGGCATCTGCACCATGAAAAATCACGCGTTTCTGTTGCTAAATAATTAACGAATTATTTAGTGGCGACGTACTCTAAATCTAAATAAATCTAATCTTGGTGCTTAATGAGAAAAAATGCTGATGCTTGGTGCTGGAAAAATGATATAAAAACACCATATATCTGTTTGAAATGGGGCATTTTTATTGACTGTTAAACCTAGCTGGATTAAAGATGGTGGACTTCGATTGATTTCTGGATCACAAACGGAAGGATGGAGGAATCAAAGAGGCATTGATTAGAGTACTGCGATACAGCCAGGGTTTTCCAGAACGGAAGGATCTTAGCTATTTGCAGGCTGTTCATCAAACACGTGGGTGTGGTAGTAAAATTAGCATGTAATGATGGATGAAAGTGCAGTTTTTTTTGTTGTCTATTTAAACAAAATGGCAGCACACACTTCAAAAATCAGGATTTTGCCGATTTCAGCCTGATCAAATTTGAATTAGAGCGGCAGGGTGGAGCAGCAGGTAGTGGTGCTGCCTCACAGCTTTGCTGATTCGATCCTGAGCTCGGGTTACTGTCTGTGTGCAGATAAGTGGATTGGCTTCTGTAAATTGCCCCTGGGTGTGAATGAGCATGTGGATGTGGCACCAGTCCACCGCAGGGTGTATTCCTGCCATGATCATGCCATCACCTTGCTCCTGGGAAATAGTGTAAAGTAATACCTCAACTACAGTACAACACTGCACTTCAGACAAGCTCTGCTCAAACCCATTCATCTCATCACAGTAGCAGTGTTGAAACTTGCACCAATTTCCCACCCCATCATACCGGTCAATCGCTGCAGGGCTGGGACACACGTTTCCATCTCATTTCACTTCGGCTTCATTCTCTTTCTCCAATGTTTTTTCTTCTGAAGCCTCTGAATGGTTAGAAAAGCAGCCTGATGCCTGATGTGTATAATTAAGTAAAGAATAAGGAAATGCGGATAGTCAGCTGCATATAATACATGAGGTCACAGTTAAAACAACTAGCCATCATTCAGTCATTTGAAGTTTTCTTTTCCAACTCCCAAAGGCCAAACATCTGACATACAGGTCCTCTCAGAGTCCCCAGGAACCACACAATGACCACCGTCATAAATCTCAGCGGACAGCTTTTTAAAGACCAGTGGTAGCAGACACATACACACACACAAATCATGAAGGCCTGGGACACACACACACACACACACACACACACACGGTTCCCATTTGGCTATTACAGTCCATTTACAGATCATACACAGTGACTCAGTTGTAGGTGATGAGGACAGGTTTGACCAGTGCTTCTATATTAATAGCCCAGTTGATTTATTTATTGGACAGTGTGGCATTGAAGTCATGTGGGGACATACTGTACTATTTCATTATGACACTCTATCCAGGTCCATTAAGCCGTTTCCTCTTCTCCACTTTCTCTCGTTAAAACACACATCTGTTTTTGGCTGCTGTGGGCCACTACTGCCAGTCCTAGAGTCCTCCACCCTTACCTCCCTCTCTCTCTCTCTCACTCTCTCTCTCTCTCACACACACACACACACACACACACACTCACACAAAGACAGTTCTGCATTATGATTGGAGTTAGATTGGTCAGTGCATTACTTTCCAAGGTTACTATGCCTGCACCCAACTCTGTAACCGATAAAAACTTTTCTGGCCCCTTTAGCTTATGTAAAGCTGCCAGTAAGTTCATATTAGAACTTACACCTTTAATATTGTTTGAAAATACATGTGATCAGAATGGAGTAAAAGAATGTACACAGACACACAAAAGCCTTCTCTTCTCTCACCAATGCCTTGGTTGTCTATACAACACACTGATAAAGCAGGCACTGGCACAGTGGCACAGTTTCAACGATCTGGCCTCCAGACCCTGATCTCCTGAGTGTGTTTCCTGAGCTCCTCTGCTGCGACTGTAGCACTACTGTAGAAATGTGTGTGGCAGAATTCCTCCTGCTGCACACCGGAGATTTATGAGTGTCAGTTGCTATGTTTGGTGAGTAGGGAGTGGCTGGAGGGTAGGTGTGTGTGCGCGTGTGCATGTGTGTAAGGACAGCTGTGGGGCATTTTCAGGGTCACCTCCCTGTTACTGTTGCTGCAATGGAGAGGTCAAGGGTCATGGTTTTTATACAAAAGCATAGCCTGGCCTTGAAACATCCACTTTGCTCACCTCTCACCAACCCGTGAACCCCAGAGACCCACAAGTCCTCATTAAAAACCAAAAAGGAGCTGGGTTAAAATAAGCACAAGCACAACCACAGCCTTCAAAGGCCTCTGATCCTGTAGGGCAGAGAATCACAAATACACACTACTATTTTAAACCCTTTATTCAGGTCAGCACAGAACTCTGAGGAATCAGGACCCAAAAGTTCATGTTTTTCAGCAAGGAATTAATCTGCATGAAAAACTGTCATCCCAAACACATCACACATCCCTCGTTCACGTTTAGGCCTCAAAGCTCGTTTAGTCGGAGGTTATGCAAACCTCTTTCATTCCCAATGTCTTTAAACATAAACAACAAAGTCAACAGTCTATTATAAAATCCAGTCATGCTTTACATTAACATTCCCTTGGCTGACATTATTTAACCCATTAATACACAATAACTCATTTACAAAGTTGTATTACTTAAAAGTTGTTATCACTTGTATTAATTCATGTTTTTTAATAATAAACCAAATAAAGCAAATAATGACAAGGCCGTCATGAACATGTTTGTGGTTGTTAACTGGCACAGTTATGAACTGAGGCCAAAATGCAAGATCCAATATTTACATCTGACTAGAGTTCAGTAAATCATCAACATTTAATAATGTGCTGTACTTTAACTCCTGCTAATTTATACGGACTTATTTTTAGTCATGGCTTGAATAAAAGTGAGTCAGTGCAGGTGTATTTATTTAAAATTTAATAAAGTAAGTTAACTAATTTTTTAAGTTACTTTGTTAACATTACTTAGTTTATTAACGCGTAAGTGTATTGTTTCTTGCTGTTAACCAATGCGGTAAACACAGAGCATTACACAATATCTTTACCACTTGCTTGCTTTCAATCACAGCTTTATCCCACACAGGAGGTGAGGCGGGAATACAACCAGGATGAAACGCCAGTCCGTCACACGCCATCTCACACGCCATCTCACACACACTCGTTCACACACTCATAATAATAAGTAATTTACAGTAGTCAATCCACCTCCCAGTATGGTTTTGGGATTTGGGAGGAAACCAGAGAACCCGGAGGAAACTCGTGAGCATGCACAGAGACCCCACATAGACAGTAACCTGAGCTCAGGATCGAACCAGGACCTTTCAGCTGCACTTAAAATAATACACTGTCCATGACTAAAAATAAACGAAAGCTAGCAAAGACAAGTTATGTTCTCTTAAAAAAAAAAACAAAAAAAACAAAAAAAAACAAAAAGACATCACTCTCATGACTTTCATGATACTATCTGTTAAAAGTGACAGCTTGCTGATGTGCTGTAGACTGTAACTGAGTGAGAACATGGGCTGTGTGATGTGTAAGTGGCTCTTACAGATACAGAGTGTCTGATGATGAAAGGTGCTTTCAAAGCCACCAGCTGTCACGTAGGTCCTAAAACTGTAAATAGTAAGCCTCTGAAACACTGCAGCATGGGAATGGAGAAAAGTGTTATGGCCAGAGCCAGGACCATAAAGTGGCAGAGGTTCAGATGTGAAGCAGGCTACAGAGTGTTCACTGTTCCTCTAAAGTGTATTACATGCAGGAGCTTTAAGTGTCATGAGAGAGCAAAACACAGCTAAAAACCCAGCACAAACCTGCTGTAGTCTGGGTGACAGAGGTGGAACGGCCAGTAGCCAGGGACAAGCAGATTTTATATCTGGGTTCATAGTTTTTATGTGTCGTTTACTTATAGTTTATTCTTATCATTCATTTTATTTGTAGCTTTTTAAATTCTCCTGACCAGTAGGCTTAACAACCAGAAAAGGGAAAACAACAACTCCTTATTGACCTGCAAACAAAGTTTTCCTTTGGACTGTAGCAATATTTAAACTTAATGCACTTCACAGTGCTGCACTACACCGAGATGCAATCTTGCTGACGGTGGAATGATTTGTATTAGTCGGATTAATTAATGTGCACAGATGACAGATGACCTGTTCAGAATCTGGAACACAAAACACAGGGTTTTGTGGAAACCCTGAAAAAAAAAAAAATTTAAAAAAGTACAGTGCAGTGCAAAGCCGTCATATAAATTCACATATTTACAATTTATTTTGGTTTAATTTTATTTCAGTCTATTAATTTCTGTAAAGCTGCTTTGTGACAATGTCCATTGTTAAAAGCGCTTTACAGATAAAATTGAATTGAATTGAACTGAATATAACACTCCTGCTCCACAACACCTTGTGGTTAAACATTAGAGAAAACACATATGTTAGTGCTAGTGCAAAGGAATAAAAATGAAAGCAAAACAAATGAACATCCAATCAGTTACTTGTTACTGGGAATAACAACTGAGTCAATCAGCGGCACAGAAGTACTGAAGATACGTGCAAAACTCTCAGAGAAATACATCAGTGTGTAACTTATCGCAATATTAATATCATTGTCCAGTCCTATATGTCGGTCTCCACATGTCTGTGGACCTGTGAACTATCCAAAGAGGAGGATTTGCAGAAATGTCCTTCGTAAGCTGTCAGAAAAACTGGCACATTAAAGCAGTAGGAGTTACTGTGGTTTCTGCTTGACCAAACCCACTCCAGCGTTTCCCTATCTCGAACATAGAGCTCTGTTTTATTATGTATATCTCACTGTGTAAAAAGCAATTAAACCATAAAGCATGAATTATCTCAAGCTGAGTTTACATAAGACTCGGGAGCTGGGAGGGTGTGTGGCAGAGAAGTGGCTGATGGAGCCAGTGGACCTAAACTCCTGTCAGGAAACCACGACTAATGTTTTCCACTGCTGGAGATAAAGAAATCCTTGGAGAGAGCAAAAGAAAAAAAAAAAAAGGAGCGAATTGGAGAAAAAGAGGCAGCATGGCTTTCTGAAACGAAAATGTATGTCACATCACACAGTGACCACAGAGTGGTGCTCATAAAACTGCAATGAGGCGTCACGTTGCCAGCGCCTCTCACCACCTACATTTATATTGAATTTAAATTTATAGAAGCAGGACCGTCCCTGCTGAGTGAAAGAACACAGCGAGCCATTGAGCTGAGGCAGGCGGTCAATAATACAGGCAAAATGGAGGCCTAAAAAGTTTCGCAGTACAGAGACAAAAGCAGCATGCAGGGAATGAGGCGAGCCTGGAATGCACCGTGGGTTTACACAACTGCTAAATAAGCAGCGTGGAGAGGCCGAGACACAAAAGACGCCACTATCTGGCCTCTCGGGGTGAAGTGGCTCCGGCCACATACTGCCACAGAGAATGAAGGGATGGTGAAGTAGCACATGGCTGGTAATAAAAGCTTAACGAAAACGTGTGTGTGAATGAGAGACATGGTGAGCCATGGCTTTATCGTTTACAATATGCACTAAAAAAGTAGCATCTGCTTGTGCATTGAAACTTCACAACATAGTCGTCTCAGACTGCAAAAACTAAACATTTCATTTCAAACAATTCTCAAGCAAACCAGACAGCATTGGACCTAGCTTTTCAAATCAAGTCCAGTGAGTCATTCATAATGGCAAATCCATGAAATCAGTAGTGCCAAATGAGGAAATAACTGTGCTTTGGCTAAAACCCCTACAACACGGGATAAAAGACAGAGTCTCAGAAGCAGCATGATGATGCAGTAAGCTAAAAATACATATCAAGACATGCAGCTGATGCAGAACTCCAGACAGGACCACAGTCGTTATCCACAGATTAGTGCTAACACTCTCCTGTGCCTTCAGCCAAGTTCCCATTCATATGTGTGGGCTGTTAGCCTCGAGGTTACAGCCTTTAGTCTTCTGGGCGCCCATGCATCGAGACAAAGAAACAAAAAGAGGGGAGAGAGAGAGAGAGAGAGAGAGAGAGAGAGAGAGAGAGAACGGAGGGTGAGGCAGGTCTGCCTAGCTCGACTGGAACACAATAGCCATCCTCGCTGTACAGAAAAGTCGCTCAACCACAGCACATAAGGCGGGTCGAGTTTTCATATTGGTCAGGTCACTTCACATGGGGAACTGGATTGCAATTCCTGATCAGAGAGGTTTTTGCAAGACATGTGATGCAAAATGCTCTAAAATATAGTATACAGTCAAATCAATCATGCATCAGTTCTGTTACAAAGATCACATGACAGAATGTCTGAGGGGTTACACGGGGTGGAAATATCTGTAGTAGGGCTGGGCAATATGACAAAATAATATCAAGATTATGCCATAACATGCAATCATGATATCTTTTTATTAAATTTTTTTTTACAATAAACAATTTTTAATAATTACACACAGAAGCAGCTGATGTACATCTTTAAAATTGCACAAATTTATTTTTTTCCTTTTCAGTGTTAGTTTTATATATTTTTTAATTTAATTTTTTAAAAATTATTTAAAACCAACAGCAAAACAAAAAAATATTTTACATTTAATAATAACAATAATTTGTTGATTATTTATTCTTATTTACTTTTTTTTTTTTCTTCTAGTATAAACACTTGCTACTTTTAAAAAGTGTACTATCATCGAAATCCACAATGAAAAACACTGGGCGTAAATGTATTTCTATTAGGGCTATCAGAAAGAATGTCACTGTTGGAATAGTATTTAAAAGTATGTAATAAATTCAAAAGTGAAAATAGGTATGTTACACAAACATAAGCCTAATAAAAAGACATTTCCTACTTTTTCTGTCAAAGGCAGAATAGGGGTCTAAATAAATGCATCTCATTTTAACTGTTTTATTTAAAATTGTGTTATTTTATTTAAAAAGAATGAGCAAATAAATATATGAATGGTTAATAATAGTAAATATTTTACATAACTGAAATTGAAATGCAATTAAAATGCAAATGTTTTTTTTTTGCCGATTAAAGGAAACAGTTATGTATAAGATTATCAGATTATCTGATACAATTTTTATCTGTTTATAAATCTCGGACCCGGCTCACTCACAGAACAGTGTCTTCCATCAAGCCTATTGTGCACACACACCAGCTCTCGTGCACACACACCAGCTCTCGTGCACACACACCAGTGGAATACAGTATGCAGCCGTTGCAGTTCCAGCAGCCGTCTGCACAGGCCAGATCTAATTAAACGCTGTTCTACCTTAACAGGATTGAGTGAATTGAGGGCTTCCTATGTGCTTTTAACTGCCACTCACACTAATGCACTCGAGCAGCCTTGGGATGTGCCGTTTCCTACAATACACATGCGCAGCTCCACACAAGCCAAACCATCATTTGTACACATGTGGTTTTATGGTTATTGTTCCCTGGAGCTGGTGGATATGTAGGGGTGGGCAAGGAGAGGAGTGGTGGGACATAGCAGGGTAATTCTCACCTGAATGTGGGTTTAAAGCAGTTCAGTGCTTTTGAGGAAGCAAAATAGTGTGTGTTTTTAGTACCAATGCTATACGGTATGCTATATAATTCCTAAAGGCGTGGACAAATCTCCAACCCAGGGATCATGGAGCAAGCAGATTTTGTGTCCAGACTTACTTCTTCCTGATTTTTGCATAACAAAATTTTCATTTGGTATGTCGCTATATTTAAACTTCCACTTCACTATAGCATGAGTTAACTCCAAATCCCACCACCAAATGAACTACACACCACCCAAGACATGACATGACTGACAGTAGAATGATTTTTACTAAGCAGGTTATTTGAAAGTGTGAAAGAGTTTTCATAATGCAGGAAAGGAATCTTTCTACCAGTCCAAGGCCTCAACGACAGAGAACTTTACTAGAATCTAAAGCAGTGAAACCAAAATCACGAGGCACACATTCTGAAACAAATAAACTAATACAATGGTAGCATTCTGGCTTGGTGGCATACTGGCTTGCTTAAATATAGGGTTATGTAACATACAGACAAATACCATCCGACTACCTGGAGCAACAACACCATATATAAGAGGACCAGGAGCAAACACTTCATACATAAGATGACCTGGATTAACACCGTCATATAAGACTTCCTGGAGCAATGACAGTATACACAAGATGATCTGAAGCAATTACACCATACATAAGACTGTGTATGATGTGGTTGCTCCATGTAAAGAGGAGGGTTTAGTCATCCTGCTTAATGTGGCAGCACTGAAGACATTACTGACAGTGTTAGAAGTGATCAGTGGCCTGTGGAGAACAGCAAAGCCTCTTTTAACCACTATTATTTTTTAGAATTTTATATTTGCAATATAATATAATCTGTTGTTGCATTTAAACTTAAAATGAAAAATGAAATAATAATCAGCAACATTTTCTGCCAGTTTTAATATTATTTAATTACTGGACCAGTATTGTTCTAATTAAAATATTTATATATTTGGAGGAATACAGGCTTATAATGTACAATGCACAAGAAAAAACTGCTTTCTGTTGACTTAAAATGATAATGTGCAATAAAACGATTTAAAATAACTGTGATTAGTGTTGCCCGAGGTGAAGCCCTGCACATCTGGCTGATACAGTGAGGCAACTGCAAGTTAAATGTAATTTTAAGTCATTGTCTAACTGCGAGAGTCATACACACACACACACACACACACACACACACACACACACACACACACACACACACACACACACACACCACTTTCACAGAACAGGCACAGACTGCAGGTGTCTTCAAGTGGGTTATAAATAAGGCACGACTTCCTGCCTGCGGATCTGCTCTGCTGATTTACTAATGTTCCTCCAGCTCTAACGTTTACACGCAAATACTGTACACTCTGCAGGCACCAAAGTGCAAAAGCTACAAGAACTATGAACTTGTATCCTTTTGTAAATAAGTAATTGCCAAATATTTTAGCAGCATTTAGCTGTTTCAGCGGACCTAGATGAACTCTACGCTCGTTGCTCTAAGACACTACATCCTTCCAGACGGATACTGCCTTACCGTCTTATTACACTAGAGGGGTCTTCTGGGTCACAAGGCATTTAAATTGATTTATACCAGCAGAAGAAAGTAGAAATCATATTCATTGTAATAAACGAGCATAGTAGTTGAAGCATAGTAGACTGTGCTTTAATTCATTTTATGAAAGTTCATCAAGCCATCATTTGCAGTGCTACCTTTATCAGTAGTCTTCAGTTCTGAAATAAATCTCAGGCTTGTGAAGCTTATAGAGCATTAGCTGTATAGGACATGATTCACGGTCCATTTGAACACCGATAGTGTTTTGGGGACAAATGTGTGTGCGCTTATATGTGTACGTGTGTGTGTGTGTGTGTGTGTGTGTGTGTGTGTGTGTGTGTGTGTGTGTGGTATTTGGTAAGAGAGCAGACAAGAGCTCCAGAACAAAGCCCAAGCTCCTCAATAGGCTGCTTCATCAGACTAATGTCAAACAGGGAGCAGCAGACTAGCATCACATCATGCACTGCTAAACAGCATGGGCCAGCTGGCTCTGGTGCTTCCAGTCATTCAGAGAGACCCATTAGCCAAATCCCGACAGCAATTTACTGACAATCAATAGCACACAATTCAACTGGCAGCCTCTCACTGCAGGCAACAAATTACACGGGAAGGAGCATATGGAAATTTGGTTCCACGTGGGTTTGTTCAAGACGAGTCCTCCACAAGCACACACTTTTTTTCCATTATTTGGGGTGGGGGTTGTATTTCTGTAGCTAAATCCTGCCACGTCTACACCTTAAACTCTCTGTATTTTCTTCTTATTCTTCATATTTTAAAATCAGTGTTGTATTTTGTGTATTTTTCCCTTCATGAAGACTAAAAGAATGAACCCACGATATAAGTGCTGCTCAGTGGGGATAGATCCTGATAGCTACACATGCACACATGACAATTTACAGAGCTAAGGGAATTGTTCACCATATCACACACACACACACACACACACACACACACACACACACACACACACACACACACCCAGGGGGATCATGATGATGACTGGATTATCAGCTGTTTTGGAATTGTCAGCTAGGTGGCATGGTGGAGCAGCAGCTGGTGCATCACAGTGCCAAGTGTCCTGGTTTGCTCAGTAGGTGATTGGCTACCATAAATTACCTCTAGGTGTGAAGGTGTTTATGATGCCCTGGAATGGATGGGCATTCCATCTACAGTGTGATGGATGGACGGATGGATGGATCCCAGGATGTAATGCAGGTATCATCAGAGAAACATCATTAAAACAGAAAGCTTCCCTTATTTAATGTGCAAGTGATCCATGATACACAGCTGGCACTCGCTAACATAATTATAAGACTTGTACGTTATCTAACAGCAGTGTATTCAAACATTTAGATTCCAAACAACCTCTTTTCCACTTTCTCATTGGTTTTCTTACAAACACACACACAATCCTGGTCCGATTTACTTGTTTATGAGAGCAGGAAGAAACGAAAAGCTGTGTTCACTTCAGTGCGCACATTATAAAGGATACAGCATGCAGGTATACAGACAGCTGTATAAACGTGGAAATTTACACCAAGTTTTAAAACTTACAGACTATTTATAAATGAGGGCTTTTGTTAGAAATTTCTGACTTCTTTATAACTCAAGCCAAAATATCAAATTAATGAATCAAAGAACGCAGGTTATTGCAGTCTAAATAGGTCCGTCACTATAGATTAACCTAGCAGTTAATGTGCTGATCAATAATCAGTTTTTAAGGACTGTAAAGAAATGAAAATATCCATCAATGTATTGAAACTCGCAAATTAATCATGATTTTTATGATGACTTGGCCGTATTCCTTGGTTTAGGTATATCAGTACTGATTCACATAAAGCACTTGCACTAGCATCATCAGTGGCATTTTTCTATTACAACTGATAATTTGCTCAGTGCAAACATATGAAAGAATTTGCAACACACACTTAATACTAACAAGTGCATATTCAGATTCATTGCCCATTGAACTCTTTAAAACATTATTTCACATTTAACAGGACCATTTGTGTTTAGCAGACTCATTTTAAATGACTAAAAACGTCATGATCTTGTATCTATAGATTTACGGTAGCAATTTTGGAAAGTTAAACGTGACAGAATGATGTGTGTGTGCAAGCAAGAGAGAGCTTAAAGTAAAGTAAATAAAGTAAAGCACGAAAGACTCATTCATTTTATATGGATGGAAGATTTTTAAACTCTTGTAGTGAGTTTAATTGAACAAGTCACTTTAAGAAGTGGAACCAGGCATACAGCGCACAGAGAGCTAGACACAATCATACGAAACCAGTGTGGAAAAAATAAAACCTCATGAAAGACAGACAGGAGTTACGAGAAGAATACTTGGATGAAGAATCCTTAACCCATACATTCTTCATGCAAGTTGCTTTGGAAAGTAAAATAAATTCAAATACTGTTATACCTTCAATAATGTATAATCACCAACTACAATCACTACTTATGTGAACTATTTGATGATTATGTTTTAAGAGACGATGAACACAGTATTAGTTCTCTGCCTCTGACTGAAGCAGTTTTGTATCTGACTGATGTTGTGCAAGTTTATAGTCTCTTCAGGGTGAAAACTGGAGAGAAGTGGGTCTAAGCAAAAGAGGGAAAGAAACAGTCAAGATACTGAGAGCAGAAAACTTTACCTAACATGGTGTTAATCTTAACTGTCTTTTTTTCTCTCCCTGAAAAACTCCTTCTGTCCTGATTGTGATCAGAGCCTTTCAGGAATCTTATCATCAGCAGCATGACACGCAACTTACATCAGGCACAGCATGCCGTGGTAGACACTCACACACACTCACACACACTCACACACACTCACACACACTCACACACACTCACACACACTCACACACACTCACACAAAAAATTAATATCTTGGTATTTTGACTTAAAATTGAACATCCCTCAATCTATTATTAATAAGACTAATTAATTGAATATTAATGCCAGATGTTGTTTTAGTGGAATTCAGTTGACACAGACACATCTTATGACTGATAACTCGTTAAATTCACTCAGGTTTTGCCAAAGGTTTCAACTCCAAAACACTTAAAATGATGGAATCCCATAAAGGCAGTAGCGGCCATTTTGAGCATTTGACTTCCATTCAAGCAATAAATATTGGTATCACTTGGTAATTGATAATACTGAACACTGCACAGACTAAGAAGACATGACGAGATGTTGAAGAAGGTTATTTAGTCTTAATAATGAGATATTTAGCTAAAATAATGGTATACTATGTTGAAAGAACTCCTGTTTATATCCTGGAACACAACAGAGTCTGAAGCCGATGCAGCCTCTTGCAGTGAGCAAACACAGGCCTGAGCACACACGCGCGCACACACACACACACACACACACACACACACACACACACAGAGTAAAGCGAGTATGAGGGGATTATTTGGAGCCAGGATTGAGGAGGCTATTGTTAGATCCTGAGAAAGTGTGTGTGGAGTAGCACTGCTCAAGGACCATCAACTCCACAGAACAGCAGGGAAGCCACCCCCAGGACAATTCTGAGAGAAGAGCCCCGCTGCTCGGTGTGAGAAAGAGTCCAGAGGGTCTGGGAGATCCTTTCTTCAACATAGGAACCAACAGCTTGTGAATAGGGTTAAGATTTTTTGGCTTTATGCTCACTCAATTAACCACCCAAGGAGGGTTTTTCTGGAAAACAAGCTGACATTCTGCTCTGGTTCAGGAGAAAGACAGAGATGAATCCAGTTATACTTAAACAAGCTAAGCTGCAGAAACGTTAACCAACAACAAACCCACATTGCTCATATAGTCACAGCAGTGACGTGTCGAAATAGCGCTAATCAGTTTGGCCATTTAGAGAAGAATCAGATATTTCCACTTGGACATCTCAGGGTGACGTCTTCAGTGAAATATCTGCTCATATTTTCTGTGATAAAAACTTTTGGCTCCTGACCAGCCGTTTTTTTCAGCAGGATTCTTTTCATACAAACCTGAATCACATGAATCATGTGGTGATACTGAATCATAAATTTATTTTGCAGGTGAGGCTGCATACCTGTAGCTTGCTATAATATTTTGTTTAATCAGCTTGTGGAATTTCTTTTTCTTTTTTTGGTTAGCTATTTTCTTTTTCCTTCTAGTGGGAGAGCAGTGAAGAGGAAATGTTTTGACCCATTGTTTCTCTTCAAATAAAACTTGTTGCAATGCATCTTAAGACAAATAGAGTAATATTGAATTGTTCACATTGGTCAAAATACTATGTCAAACATAAAAATATCATATCAATAATACTTTAGTTAATTTCAACAAAAATGATTTAACAGTGAAAAGGAGGTAAAATAAATTCTGAACAATCATTTGCAATTGTTATTAAAATACTGTAGAATATACCAGAAAAGTGTATTGTGACATACTTTAACACTAATATATATATATATATATATATATATATATATAAAATAACGTAATATTGCCCAGCACTACACTAAATATCAAATGAATCACACTTTACTTTAGAAAAATGCTGATTCGAAACACTGCTTGTGTTGTGTTTTGTATTAAATTAAATCACTGGATATGCTACAGAGGAATGTTCTGTGATATAAACAGAAGGTAATTTTCTTGAGGGTGGAGACAAAAAAAAAACACCAGTATGGCAGATCCAGTAATATAATCAGGGAGTAGCAACTGCACAGGATGGAATTTCACATGTAAAATTAATGCTTTATGAATAAAGCAATTGCAGAAAATTACAACCAAATGTATAAAATTAGACATCATGATATAAGTCAGAAAAAGAGGAGTATAATGTAAAAGAGAAAGAATGAAGAAGGGGACAGAGGGAAAGGGAAAAAAAGAGCATGTGGTAAGAGGAAGCGTGAGGCAGCTTTTCCCTTCCTTCCTTTGTGTCTCTGATGAAGGGCTTGAGAGAAGCAGTCAAAGGAGAATGGAGACAAGAGACAAAACCGTGTCTTTGCTTTCACCCCTCGTCTCACCCTCGCAATAAATCTTGGTCCTCTTCACACTTAAGCGGCTGTTCTCACTCCCTCTGACTTTCCCCTGCAGACAGTTAAACTTTAATGGTATTTATGTTTCAAACTGCCGAGACCTTCAGAAAGCTGTTCGTACTTGAGAAAATCGAAAACCAACTGTCTTTTTCATCACTACAGAAAAAAACAAAACAAAAAAAAACAAAAACAAAACAACAACAACTAAAGTGTCTTGCCAGAAACACTGAAGAAAAAAATGCTGAAGAATGACGTCTTCTGTACCTCTCTGCATCTGTCTTCAGCTTCCATCTCCCTGTGTTCACACAATGCCAACTCAAACCACAACGCCTTGTGCCCAAAAACCTAAACTCCACCACTAAATATAAACCTCAAACCCAAATCCAATGTTCTGACTGAAGGAGGCTCACTAACCATGAGCTGCAGGTTTCACCCAGCGTCCCACCAGAGGAAAGCCAGAGAGGAGGAGAGCCTAGAACCCTGAATAACCTTCAGAAGAAACACGGCTCCAGAGCACATAAAAGAGCAAAAAGAACAAGCCATCAAACAGACACACAACGGAGCCGTATTTTATCCAAGAATCATAATCATGAATGCAAAAGAATGTCCATTTGAAAGTTTAATATGCTTGATTGTGTAATGACTGTCAATTTAAAAGCTCAAAGTTCAAAGTAGCCTCAGAAAACTTTTTTACTCAGCCTCTTTATGGAAGAGAACAAAGATTACACAAAGATTGAGACACAAGATTGCCTCAGACTGCCACCTCTGATTTTAATTTCCCATGGGCACCTCTAGTACCTCAAGCTATGAGGCAATGGCATCTCAATTACAACAACTGTTTTAGGACAAGCAGATCGCTAGTCAAGGCCAAAACCACTCCTGAGGATCACTTCAAAAAGCCAACGCCGAGCAGGAAAAGAGAAAGAACACCAGCTGCGTAGGCCTGGAAAGCAAAACCACACGGCCGAAATATTCCCTGGTTACATCACAGCCGGAGGAAACAGGCACCTACAGGCAGAGGGATACATTTAGACCAGGGGTCATCAACTGGCAGACCGCGGCCCGGATGTGGACCCAGCAAAGTATTTAAACTGTACTTGCAAAAATACTGTAACAGAGCTGATTGACATATGAACAAAGTCATGGTTTTTGCCCGTCATACATCAACTCTAGTTTTCTAAACCAACACGGCTTCTGTAGCGGATCCTCTGTTGTGGTAAATCACATGCATTTACATATGCACATTATTTCTCTGAAATCACACCAGAGACTAGTCACAGAGTTCAAGACATTACATCAGAAAGGAAACATTCATTGGACATTCATAGAATTTTCATTGTATTGACCCTCTCTGGTCTGATTAGCAAACATGGCTTGGTTTCTTTTTTTTTTTTTTAAGTCAACACAGAAAACAGGCTGGAGAGAGAAGTATGCTGCTAATTCTCCTCGTGTCAAATTTAAAACACATGTCTCATTGGTCGACCCTGCAGCATTAAGTGGTAATGTGGAGTGCCACTATGAAGCAAAACAACCACTTTGAATAGTCTTATTTATAGCCATACACTAATCACTTATAGAATTAAACGGATAAAAAAAAAAAAACTGCTGTTGCCATTAAGTCATGTTTATGCTTCATCGAACCTTTGTAACCAACACGATCTGTACAAATTTTAGTTGAATAATATTGCTTTAAAATGAAAATCCAGAGCAACAGGCTAACATGGCTAACAGTGAAAGACCTGATATGATTTTATCTGCACAATGCTAACAAGCTAAGGTTAGTGGTCATTATTAGCGATCCCTGCACAACATTTTTCTGGGTAAAGTTTCCATTTAAATTGTAACTTATCCTTTCATGTTATCACAACACAACTTGTATGAAAAGGTGTAAAATATTTACGGGTATATTTGTATGCCAATTCCCAGAAGTTGATAAATTTAGCAAGCTAACATGACAGGCACTGGTTACTGTTAGCAGGCTTTGTTAGTCAGGATAAAACAACAAAGCTTTCCCAGTGAGACATGTCTGAGTAAAGAGATTTAAACAGGAAAAACAGTATCAGGATAATACTATAAACAGCAATGAGGTTGGGAAATTATTGTGCAGCTACGCAAGACTAATAAGTGTAAAGTGAAAATAGCATAACAGTGTTTTAATCACTATTTTGGGTTTCTGCAGTTAAAAATAAAGCATGATGTTAATAGTATTCAGTAGTCTTTTTGGCTGCGTAGTACAAGTTCAGTTGTGTTTATGTGCAGCATAACTCTACAAGACACATTCAATACCAGTGACCATTAAAACATCAGCCTTATTTTGATTCAACAATGTGAAGGTATAAAGACTAATAATGCAGGTCTACATTGTAATAACGTTCATGTAAAAAAAATCGATTTTGTTTCTTATTCCCTAAGTAAGAATTGTGATTTCAGTGTTTAATATCATAAAAATCATTCAGCCCAGTGATGTACAGTCCACCAGGAAGCAGTCTGCGATTGCAGCTCAATAGCAGTGTGTGGTGAAGAGTTCCACAACAACTAGGCCACAAAAGGCAGAAAACCCTTCAAACCAAACGAGTGTAAACCGCTTTGCTCTTCTCCAGTAAAATATTCCATGTTTTGAGGCCAAGCCAGATATTTAGCTTGGCTGAGCTCTCAGCTGTGAACCAAAAAAAGGGCAAGAAGAAAATGGAGGCAGAACGAAGGAGGCCACAAGAGGGGAGAGGCATTGATTCCTCTCACACACGCACGCACACACGCATACACACGCACACACGCATACACACGCACACACACATACACACGCACACACACATACACACGCACACACACATACACACGCACACACACATACACACGCACACAAACAAAAAAAAAAACAGCGTTCTAGAACTCTCTGCCCCAATTCCCTCCCTCTCTCTCTCTCTCTCTCTCTCTCTCTCTCTCTCGCTATCACACATACACATGCAACACACACACCTTAGCTTTAGACCGCTAACTCCATTACACATGCAATCAAAATGCAAATCAATGAGCACAAACTCAGCATCAGGGAGACAGTGCGCGCATCTGCTCACACACCCATTCACAGACGATGTTCAGTCCATATATATACGTAGGTGGGAACGAGTGTGTGAATGTGTGTGTTAATGGTGTTCTGTGATGGACTGGTATCCCATCTGGAGTGAATTCTCCCCTGTCCTCCATCTCTGTACCCACCCTGCCAAGGATATCTCCTTCTCTCTAAATTAAATATAAAGAAATCATGGTTCATTATATATTGCCTGTTGAAACATTGGCAAAATTTATGGTCAATTTAATCCATGACTGTGTGCTGAAATATTTATTAGTGATGACATTACATAAAAAGTATGCCTCTCTTGATGCTAGTGCAATGTGGTTGCTGAAACACACAGTTTTCTTTGGCAGTACAGCTCATACTTGGTTGCATTTTAAGAAAATTGTATCATTTAGCAATCAGAGCCATTAAGACTTAAGAGGGAAAAGTAATAAGTGGTTTTTTCCAGTGTTCATAACTGTTTTTCCACGGTAAGGTTGACATTTGCATGGTAGTTGCCCGACTTCGTTTCATGGCAATTATAAACTGATCAGTGTTATATAGCAGACAGAAAGACCAAGTAACAGATGATTTACTGATGATTTTTTAAAAGCTTACTGAAACACAACCCAACAAAAATAAGTCAATCGTTCCATAATCATATTTACTACAACCTCGACGATCCCAAATTAGCTCTACTTGGAAAAAAAAACAAAAAACCCTAAGCTTTGAAACATAAGGGTGCAATAGTTTTTTGTAGTAATAATACAAATAAGCTGGAAAAATATGTAGAACATGATTAAAAATAATAATGGTTTAACCCGTGACCTCAGAAGAAAAGTATTACGTGGCTGAAAAAAACCCTTTTCAAAAAAACTGCTGTATTGTCCGGAATGCATGTTTGTGTTTACATGGCCATCCTGTCAATCATTTTATAGACACTCCCTCATACAGCTTCACTTCGCACCCTGCTAACAGGCTAATACCACAGCTTAGCACTCATAAGAGCTTACTAAGAAGAAAAAAGGACAGCACCTGCCCTTGTGATCGTTCGCATAAATCGTTATGAGCCAGATTTTGCGTGTTTATAGTGTTATACAGTGCGCTTAAACGTGAGGTCCTGACAATCCTTCCTAATGCTAACTCCAGATGAACCACTCAAAAAGTTAAAAAATAAATAAATAAATAAATAAAAAATCATTCGAATCTTTTTCAGCTCCACCTACATAACCAATAAAGACCTTGACAAATTTTGAGAAATCTTACCTAATGCACCTTTAAACATCATGGGTTTTTTTTGCTAGTGTTAAGGAAGTTAGTCAATAGTTCATGCATGTAACAACACCGACAGCTAAGAAACACGCCATTTGATCAGAATTCAGATTGCAAGCATATGCACGAATTATAAATTGGACACAGATGAAGCAGTTGAGTTGTTAAGTGGAGTCACCACACATCAGAAAGCATTTATGTGAACAGTGGTGACCAGATGCTGGTATGCAAACTTGTATTTTAACATTTGGTTTATAATATTACATGTTAACATTTTGCTTCCTGATTAGATGATTAAATGCATTTTAGCCATGGATACAATAATCAACACAACAAACACTGGTTTATGCATGATGCTGAAATTCCCCATGGCTCTGTGTGCTTATACACTTATACACACTAAAGCTTTATACACTGTAAAGGCCATCTAGGCATATATCTTATAAACGGGCAATCTAGAAACTGTAAGTCCAAATGTCCTGAAGTGTATATTACTTAGCTGGTCTACTTATCTCTGTTCAAACATTACGATGTTGGTATCTATCTATCAGGAGCACCAAGAAGTTTACAACTAGATTGCAGACAACAATTAAAAACACAACTCTGCCTTTCTTGATGTTTCAGAGAACAACACAGAGTGAGTCATTCCAGGTCAAAAGATGATTAAAAATTTTTTCTCTGATCTGTGAAACTCGGGACTGATTCTCTAGAGGATACCACTGAGTACGTTTCCATGGCAAAACACTGATTTCAAAGACTTGGATGTTGGAAAAATACACACATTGAGGGTAAATCAAGTACGAAGAGAACCATTTTGCTTCTCTGAATGGAAGCACTGATTAACTGACTCAGACCAAGCTGATCCTTATGCTACACATCCAGGCAGTATCTAGCACTCAGTGACGGCTGGGGGTGATATTAGATGGAAGGACTAAAATCTAATATCTAAAAAATCTAATAAAAACCCATTTATGGCATAATATAAATGCCTTCCCCCCTTTTTTCCCCACCCACTAGCTAACCCTATTACACGACATCTACCAAACCAGGGAGGCTGGGGCAAACACGTGCTTCCTCCGAGGTGCGTGAAGGCTGCCTCTGCATCTTTTCAAACTGCTGCTCGTGCTGCATCACAGGGCAGTGTAACACACCCGGAGGAAAGCGCCGTCTACCTTTCTTCCTCATACATGAACTCACAGATGTCTGCGATTGGCTATCAATCCCTCACACTGTGATTGACAAGGGAGAGAGTGCATAAAACCCCTCCCACCCAGTGATCCACAGACAGCTCTAGCATCAACCCGACTCGAAAACACGATCTTCAGACGACAGCGAACGCTTTTCTGTTGCGCCACTCGGGAGCCGACATCTATCTTTTTCAGTTTGTTTCAACTTTGTAATGCTGTGTTGGCTTTTTGTCATGTTTCCTCTGAACACCGAAAATGGTAAGCTAAAAAAAAAAAAAAAAAAAGTCGTAACACTTTCATTTTCATTCATTCTGTCATCTGTCCTTTTGCACTCTGATAGGATAATGTGTGCTTATTCTATCTACTTTTAGTTCCTTCTCCAAAGGCATTTTGTGTTATTAAAAAAAAGGACAATAGAATAAATAATATACCAAGTTGATGTTACACCCATGGCTGCATTTCACATTTCTCAACACTGCTGATGATGTGTTACAGATGCATCAGCAATGCGGCTCTGAAATGAACCCCAAGGCACAATGAAATCTAGGCGCTGTTTCACTCTGTGTAATCATCACACGATTGTTTATGATGGGCTGCATAAATCTACACTCTGTGTATTTATCCTATGACTGTTTTACTGTGTTGTTGCACTTGGTTAAAAAAAAAAAAAATCAAACTATATATCTTTTATCTATGAAAGAAAGGGAGGGTTTAGCTGAGCTATCCCATTTATACACACTACCACTGGCATCACTCAGCCTCTATTCCTACTGTTCAAACTATTTCTCTTTCTCAATCCACGCCCACCTCCTCACTCGTTTTCAGCCTGGTTTACCCAATTTGCTTATTTTAAACGGCACAGCTCCAGCTTGTGTTAATTATCTGTGTGAGAGCAGAGATGGCAAAGCAGCTGCACAGATGTGCTTAACTCACTGCTTTAAATAGACAAGCTTTTTTTCTTTTTAACCAACTGCACCTCCATCATCAGCTACAAATCACATATACACACATACATACATATACATATATACACATAGAGAGAAAGACACAGCCCAGAAAGTGATAGGGAAAGGTGAGCATGCTGTGTAGGGCAGATCCATGCAGCTTGGGGGCAGGGACTGAGCGAGCTGGCCTTTAGAGCACAGGTGCAAACCTGCCGGGGCTGCAGGTCCTCCTCCCCCGTTAATGAACAGGTGCTGAGTGACATGTTTGTGTTAGCCGTAGGGCTAATGAGTGACCTTGTGCAGCTCTGTCTCAAGAGTCGGCTTCCCTCAGACCCACACAGGATGCTAATGCTCTTTTCAGGATGGTGTGTTTTCATGTTATTGTGTTATAGCATTATACGCACTGTTTTTCAGCAATAAATGTAGAAGTAGTAAAAGAGAAACGTGATGTTTCTTTGGAACATTATATTATGGTTTTATATATAGTAGGTTTTTAAAGGTTTATTTTGCATTAATATAACACACACACACACACACGTCTTAGAAGGTGTCCAGAAATATCGCCTCAGAAATGGTATTTGTTCATTTTTAGTAAGTTGTAAAAAAAAAAAAAAAAAATTGATGTGTAAAGTTCTAAATTCTCAAAATGGACTGGATGAATTTTATTCACTACATTTATGAACATTTACATCCGTGTGTGTGTGTTTTATAAAATGTTGAGACAAGTGGATTCTGGATGCCAACCAATCCAGAGCGCACACCTGTATTTAAGTGGTCAGGTTTTTCCAGCGTATTATTAAAAGTGCAGTATGTAATCATTAGTTAATAAATAAATTTCTGTAATCAGCTATTTAACTTGACCAAGTGACCAAAATGACCGTGACGGTCAGTGGTCACACTATTTTTCTGGTTTACCTGATAAATTTTGAAAGTATATACATTTTATCCAACATGACTAATAACAGCTGTGTAACTGTGTATTTTTCAGATGTGATTTGTTTGACTTTGTTAGTTACAATAGTGTAAGACCTGCTGCTAAAAGTTACTCTGTTATTGATCACCTTCAAACGGCACACTGTATGTGAGGAAAAAGAAACCACCACAAGCTCACATCTCTCCCTGATTGAGGTTTATTTCTGACACACAGAGGACAGAGGACATGGTCATGAAGCCTAAAGTTTAACCCAATAAGTGAAGAGAAGAGGACTCGCTACGCTTTTCCACATCACTAATCTCTCTGAGAGGGGAGAGCGTCTCTAATTGTCTGGACACTTCACCCCAAAGGCTTCTCCCTCGGCACTGAAAAGATGGGCCTTCTCGCGCTCTTACAATCGGCTTAAGCTGATAAGTCCTTTCGTTTTACATGGCAACAAGATCAGTTATAAACCTGTACTGAAAATGATTAATCACAACGCCGATTATGGCGTCCACGCAGTCACAGACCCCCTGCTGTTCGTGCTCAGCGGGAGGCCGCGGCCAACTGCCAGCGCTCCTTTCAGACGGAGGAGTGCTCATTTTTACACTTCGCTTTCAACAGATGCAATTACGCCCAAGCCGAGGGAAGTGCACGGCTGGAATCTGAAAAAGGGATCTGCTAGTTTTACAATTTGACTTTTTTTTAAGCACTGAATATTTTTTTTTTTTTTACAGTTCATAAGTGATTTATGCTGTACTGGATTTTCAATTCAGTCTTCTAACCCAGTGTTGAAATTATACATCATTTAGAAGTGCAATATTCCGCACTGCAACTCATTAGAATGTTCATCAGAATAGATATGAGAGAAGACAAGCATTTGAATCAGTCATGTCTTTTGAGTGTTTCCTCAACAGGCCTCTTGCAGCTTCTCTCAGGACTTTACACTGTCATTTCTGACACCTGGGAACAGCATGTCATGACTCGAGGTTAAAAATACAGCAGGAAACACTGCTGTCTGACTGTGGCCTGTGCATGTGTGGAATTCTATCTGAATGAAACACAGTGTCTAAACAGCTTACAAACTAAAATAGGTTGTATATTTTACATTTAATAGAAGTATTCCTTAAAACAGCCAAGGCGTGATTAGTTAAGGAATAAAGCACAACAGAGTATGCTATTATAGGAAAATAATCAATGATTGGGTAATGTGATGCGGCCTGATGTGAAGCGGAGTTACTCTTACTGCCCTGAAGATGATTATTTTCTGATAACAGCATGTCCTGAGGTGTTTTATTCCTCTTATACCACAGGCCACACATTTTATCTGTTTATACGTTTAATGCTGTGGAATGTCTGTGACACAAGTCAGGTCCTGTTCTCACTTACGTTATAGCAGCTATAAACAGTCGTTCCCTTTCCAGACTCTTTTTTTTTTTTTTTTCTCTCTCTCTCTCTCTCTCTCTCTCTCTCTCTCTCAAAAAAAATGCAGCATGTGATGTTAATGCCCTTCGCCCTGAAGACATTCCAGTATTTGAAAACTTAGTTGCAGCTTTACCTGAGACTGTTACAAAACACTGACATTGGAGACTCCTTCCAAAGATGCAAAATAAAACCACAGAAAACAGCACAATATCAAGGCAACACTGACTTTTTTTTTATTGTTGTTTTGTCTTAGCTCCTGTCAGCTAGCGCAGTCACAGTCTAGTTTGAAATACAACCAAACCTCACGATCACCTCACAATCACATATTATTTAAGGCACTTATTGTGTTTTATAATGCTAAATTGGAACTCAAATGATACAAAGAGACACACACATGCGAGTGCAGTCATATTTAGAATAACTAAATACTGCAAATGCGAGCAAAACTGTCACACTGTACAGTCTGGAAATGGACAACACTTTTGGAAGAAAACAGAAACTTGTGGTCATCAGTATAATAATGCTGACTACAGGTAACACATTTTGTGTTTAGACATTTCTTCCAAACATTTCAGTGAACTGTTATTATGTGCTTGACTCACATCGCCTTCCACTTGCAGGCTTGTGCATTCTGTAGATTCCAGCTCCTTCCCTACAATTTAGTCACAAGACTCTAATTGTACACATAACGAGCACCCAGTCACGGAGCACTGACCTTCTTTCCATCCCCTGGGCTTTCACTCCACACTGAGAAAACTGAAAGGCGAGATACAAGCTCAAAGCTGAAACTGAGAAAGGAGGGAATTAACAACACCCCAACGTCAGCCGGAGTTCTGCCCTGGTGTGAAACGTGAAACAGAGATACAGCGCAAGATTAAAAGAGGGACAAGTCCCGAGACGATAAGTTCACCTTACTTTTGGAGGGTTCAGAGAGTTTTTCAAGCACGCACCCAGGGGCAGTGGTTCTGGATCAGATTGTGTACCCAAATCCAAGAGGATCATATGACGCACTTGAAACAAAAATTTACAAGGAGGCCAATAATTTTGCTGCCCACTCAATGCAGCTGGAGCTGCCAGCTGGGGAAAAAAGGCCGCCATATCCTTGCGGCCGAGAGCATGGTCAACCACAATGTGAAAAACACTTAAGTAAATTATGTCGATCCACATGTGAATGAGCAGAATAATCACTGATGGTCAATGTCAGAAGAAAATTTCAGGCTTTCACTGCTTTCATTAAAGGCCCAATCTCTGAAAACCTCAGCAATCGCACAAAGCTTTGCCTGGAGTGCTGATGCAAATGTTCATTTTGCTGCTGATGGGAGTCTCGCGCCATTTTCTTTCAGATTCATATTTGCTGAAGAACGCTTTTAAATATGCTGCAGGCCAACAGTGCTGCTGTGGCATTAGTCACATCTGCAGTCTCAGTCTGTAAACAGCAGGTCATCCACCACCCACTCTGTACAACTGACAATTTATGAAGCTTAAGGAGTAAAGGTAACAGCTTGGTACCTCAGGGCAGAACGACAACATCCAATAAAACCACGCTTTCAAAATCGTAACCTTAAAAGACACATTTCGCTCAACGCTTTCAGATCTAAGAGTTCTTTCACACTTTGTGCATAGTTTACATGTAATATGTTATGATAAGCACAACGGAGAGATCGAGCGATGTGTGAGAGGTGTGTTACGTGTGAGAGGTGTTTTATTCCCTTTATACCACAGCAAAGTTACGTTACATAAAAAATGACACATCATACTTTTTTAATTTATAGTCACATTTAATGTTGCAGAACATCCATGAAACGAGTTCTTCTATCGCTTATGTTATATCAGCAATAAACAGTCGTTCCTTCACCAGCCTCTCTTCTTTCTCTCTCTTGAAGCTAATACGACGAGAAGAAACTCAGCTTGTCACGTTATGTGAAGCCACAAGACACAATGACCTCTGTCCTGAAGACTCTCCAGTGGTGGAAAAGTTCCTGTTACAAAGTGCTAACACTGGAGACTCCTTCCATTAATGTTATCTCCATCTTGACCATATCAATGATTAAACATTTTCTTTGTTAAACGACAGCATGTTTCTTGATCCGTTTATTTTCAGTCTTAGATTATGTGGCATGTCCATCATGCATGTCCCTGTCAATTATCTGTTACTATAGTAACAATGTAGAAAAGCAAGGGCATGAATATAAACCTGCGTTTTCCTCACAGCCGGCACTACTTACAGAAGTGCTGTTATACAACATTCATCACAATAATTATAGGTCCACTTTATCCTAACAGCTTTACATAGTATTCTGACACTGAACCAACTGGCTAAAGAATTCCCTACACCAGTGATTTCGGATCTCTTTCTCTTTCCCTCCATCCTCTCAGTCACATTCCCTGTTCTTCTTAGAAGAGGGGGTTGATATGCGGTACATCTCCAGCAGTGACAGTAAAGCAACTGGATTGAAGATGAAATCCAACTCTACAAACATCTCAGTAGCTCTCAACAAATCTGAAAATAGATACACAACTCGCTCACATCGCCCGTGGCCAGATTCTGCATGGCAGTGAAACAAGACAAGCAAACCTCTCACGTCTTAACCCTCCTGAGCAAAGAGGAGACGGACCGCAGATCTGACACCAACATGCGAGGCGTCTAGCCACTAGTACACAGTGTTGTGTTTGTGCTGTGTTTCACCACAGAGGAGTCAGCCAGCAGTCTGTGACACACTGACCCCGACTTAACTCCTCTCTGTACCTCTATTCTACCACAGACACACACCTGCTTTAAGAATAAACAAAGGTGTAAGGTTTCAAGGAGAAAAAAATCATTTCTGCAAATGTCTACAATGGGATTGTGAACTCAGAACCCCTAAGGAAAGTGTAAAGTAAACAGTTTGTATTTTTCCTGTGGAAGAATACTTCCTAAATGCTGTAATGTGATGTAATCTACAATGTTGCTGCAAAGGAACGGCAATACAATACACACAAAGGGATTACAGGAGATCGAATCACACAACAAAAATGTATTTGACAAAAAAGTAAAACTAACAGAAAAAAGGTCATGCAGTTTTAACTTCTTAAGATGAACTAACAGCATATAAAAATGACTTTACAAACAATTTCACTTGTAAAAAGTCTTACTATTATTATTATTAGTTAAAAAGACAGTTTCCTTTGCTTTCCCACAAAAGCATTGTTCAGTATTGCCGTATTCAATGTGATCCTTTCTGCTTTTACAAAAGTAACATTTTGATGTTTTTTTCTGAATTCTGGATTGAGATTTATCCTACTTCCCTTGTAAAGAATGTTTTTTCCAATACCTACAGTTTCAGTTAATGGCTGAAAAGGCATAAATCCAAAATAATTTTTAAGTAATAGTACAAAAAGTTCTTTTTAATTATTCATTAAAAAGGCCAAATTTTCTTCTACATTTTAGACTTCTCTACTACTTGACATTGATTCAATAAGTATCCAGGCAAGATGCAGACAATAGATTTATTACAAATCTGTCACATGGAAAACTTCTCAGAGCTGCCCTCAAGTACTTTAAGGCTCATTTTCCACTTTATCAAAATGAATCATTTTTTATTTATATAGCATATTTCTGAAGCACCAAACGAATCACGCTCACCAACTTAACAACCTCCCAAAGAACGTGTATGAATTTGTTCGACCCTGTGTGTAATCCCACTCCTCCGACCCAGCGTTTATTTTTCCGCACATCCAACCTCGGCTTAGTCATAAATCTTTTCGAGAATATGTGATTTAACAGAGGTTTTTAGAGAATACGGAACAAAAAAGCAATATCTAATTGAGAGCTAAAATAAAAGAAACCAAAAAGATGCAATATGCATGAGTTTGTGGCAGCAAGTATTTAGGGTTGGAAGCCATTATGGAGTTATTAAGCAGGAAATAGTAGGAGAGCTGCGGCAGGCAGCAATCAGAGGAATGAGGCTCTAAAAGGTTAATGGGTTCACACACATACATACACACACACACACACACACACACACACACACACGAGGGATGCAGCTGGGCAAAGCTGATTTCATGCAGCTTCTACTCAAATATGCTGAACCTCAAAGCATCATTCAAGCACATGGAGCGCAACTGTCTTAACATGGTTTTGTGAAACAGAACTCCAGAAAACTAGAGGAGTTTAAAAAGGAAGGTACTCAGTTTCCTCTACACTTCTTCTCCTGCTCTCCACTCTGATCTGTGACTGAAACTATCCGACTGCAGAGTCTTAAAAACAAAGTGTTCAGTAATTCTCAGAACAGATGTTAGACATTAAGGGCAGTGCATGTCCAAACCTAGAGGAATATGTCTTCATTATCAGCTGCTCATCACATTGTTCCTGCAGATACTTTATTAAAAGCAAAACATGCAGCACTTTCTTCCACCTCAACTACAATCTGATCTGTTCTTGGGCAGCCAGTTTACCTGAGGTCACAGCCTGACAACTATTGTTTAACTTCACTACCCCAGCCAGCAGACTGTCTACTGCCCGCCCTCTAGGAGCTTTGAATAAGTAAACTAAACCAGGGGGAAGACGGTTCCTTCCATCCTTCCAGAAATGGCATGACCACGCTCCAGCTGTCCCGGCTCACAGCGTTAGAGTGATTTCATTCAGATGGGACATCATGGGCTCTAGGTGAATCTGAATGAAGCGTAGCCAGGGGCAGGCAGTTTCATTTGGGAATCTCTGTTCAGCAGGTGCCTGCTCACCCTCCATACACAGGCTACGGGGACATGACCTCTAACCTACCTGGCATCTAAACTGGCAGCAAATTATATGCAAAGTCACCAATCAGGTCAAAAGAAAAACTCAAACCATATGAAGAGACTAAAGTCAATCATTACAGTGCTTGGAAGGTGAGTACTGCATTGCTGCTGCTCAGGCTAATTCATCATAACGCTTTCCCAGAGTTATTTCAGCTGAAGCGCTTAACACAGATTCTGTTCAAACTGCTCTTCAAAGATCTTTGTGAATCTTTGAGAATTAAGGAATCTATTTTCTGGTTTTGATAAACTTTATCATTTTTTAAATTTAGATTTAAAGTGTGAAATATTTTCATTAAAATATATTGTCGCAATGCTTGTTAGTTTGGATTCTGATCATTTGAAACCCAGCATATGATGAGGTCTGAATGGGCTTTACAGCCAACCAACCAATCAGCAACTCCGCTTTAAGCTAACACACAACGCAAGTACACACTATAAGCCTTCCCTTACCTCTCACACGTCTCCATTGCTTTCTATGCTTTCTTTTTCCCTTAATAATAATAATAATAATAATAACTATTTCTCCCCCAAATAATTTCCGTAATTATTTTCTTTTTCTTTCTATCTACTTATTTCAAACTATTTCTTTTTTTTTCCCCTGTTTTTTTCTCAAGGCATAAAAAACAAGACAGTGATTGCGCATGAAAACATTCCTAATTTGGCCTAGACTCCATTATTTGACCAACTTTTTTCCTTTCTTTTCACACTACCAGCTAGAGCCATCACCCCTAGGACAACACAGAGTGTAAACTCAGTGCCAAAAGGCAAAAACTCACCATCAGTGATAAGTGAGCACATGTTATCGCATGTAGGGAAGGCCCTGATCGCTTTCAAACCCCAGACACTGAAATCAAAGCGGCCAATGTGGCGCAGCTCCGGGTTATGTGATGAGTACATGTCAGCTGTTTTCACCCCGATGACAGCCACCTCTTAACCTGCTCAAAAGCTCCCAGCAGCTGTCTCTGTGCCCACAGAACAGAGAGCCGAGTGGCAGAGACGGGCACAGTGCCTGAAAGAGAGACCTCTCTCCCTCTCTCTCTCTCTCTCCCTCCCTCCCTCCCTCTCTCTCTCTCCCTCTCTCTCTCTCCACACAGCCAAACTGCCATTTGCTTTCCACTGCTGGCAGATCCAGGCTGCGAGGGGATTCGAGGCCATGGTTGATTTACGATCTGCTCTCCTTGCAGCATCTCCTTGTAAGGCAATGCCAGCCTCCCCCAATACTGTCCAGGCGCCTGCTCCCTTTCATATACTTTGGGGGAAAAAAGCTGACACTGATGCTGGACAGAATAGCGGCACTACTCTGTCATCCCTGACCACTTTACTCTGTGCCATACTGCAGGCAGCGACGGGGGAATAAAAAGCAAACTGCATGGGGAAAAAAACGGTCCAGCAGACGCATTTAAGAGCTCTGATAATATTAGTGATTAGTGGCTGTGGTGGAAAAAGCAGTACTCGTTTCCAGTACAGATGAATAAAACCGCATTTGTTTACGTTACTATGCAATTATAGTATCATGAGCAAACAGGACGCAGATACAAATAATGAATCTGCTTCCCGTTTGTTCATGATATTGAATGTCTAATGGTGTGATAAGAAGGGGCTTAACTCTAAGGGTCTCTAAGAGCTGAACCTCATGCCTACATAAGTAAACCTCCATCTGATATGAGAGGAGGAAGAGAGAAGAGCGAGGTCTGAGATTAGGAAAAAGAGCGAATAATGAAGATGGACTGAAAGAGGTGATTCTGAGCAGCGAGGTCTTTACCACTGTCTGTCAGGGATGAGAGTGTGTGTGTGTGTGTGAGTGAGTGAGAGGAAAAAAAAGAGTGAAAGTTGTGGGCAGTAGGAAATCCCCACAGTCAGAATCACATTCATCAGAATCTATACAGCTTTCCAGCAAAGCCAGTAATACATTAACACATTAATTACGCCCTTCTGCCCCAAAACACAGGCTGACTTGAGGCTGCAGCACTGAGCAAATAAGAACATGAGATCCATCAATCATGGTGCCATAAAGCTCTCAGGAGCTCTGCTGGGCTTTCATACTGTAACACAAACCTACAGCTGCCACTGAGCCCGTGTCCACATAAATCAGGTTGGGTTTCAGTAGGACTGTAATATAACTAAAGACACGAATATGGAAATCACTAGTGATCTGGTGTCCTAATTTACCCTGACGTCGGCATAAAACATACTTTATTTACGTTTTGACCCAGAAAATACCATATTTTAAACAAGTTATTGTGGCCCGTGACATTTTTATAGCATTATGCCAGAATGATCATCTAATTCAGACAAAGGCAGAATGTCCAACAAGAAAACACTGGCATAAATACAACCAAATGTTTGTACCAAAACCTACCACAGCATTACTTACAGACTGAACAAACTGAACACATCTACATGCTGCAAACATCACCTCTAGAGAGCAATCCAATGGCTAAAAAAATCACAAATAATATTTCAGAGTAGTGTCACAATCAGGAAAAAATTTTTAAAAATCACCCCATCCAAGCCAGTGACATGACCATGAAATTCAGTTCAGCCCAATTGAGCAGTAGTAAGTGCATTCATTACACAGGGCCAAAAGAATTGCACATAAATCTGGCATTTGGAAGATGTTTTGTCATCACAGTGCGACCAGAAAGAATTATCGAACAATCAGGGGTTTTCACATTCTAGATGAGGTCTTCTAAAGAAGGCACTGGGGATTAAATTCCCAAACAGCACTTATTATGATCCATGAACTGCCAGGAAGGAACGCAGCACTAATCCAACCTGCATTGTGTAAAAGCAGATCATTTATAATACACACACACACACACACACACACACACACCACACTGCACTGAATTCCACATTCCACTGAACCCTCTAAGCCTTTACTGACACTTCCACAGAGAGATGCATTCAAACGGAAGACCACTGGGCTTTAACTGCACAGCTCACATGTGTCTGAAAAGACAACATGTAAACACATGCAGGAAGAGGCTGAGCTGATGCAATGGAATAAAACTGATACCAGCAGAGGTGCAAATCAGACCTCAATCCAGATGCATGTCCTAACACAGGGGACATAAATCATAACAAACAAACAGAAAGCAGGCGCCAGTATGTGTAACTGGGAAATAACATGGAGGTAACATTAGACAAGGCACTCGAATATCACTACCAGGGATGAAACAATATACTAGTACCATGAAATAAATATGAAAACACTTATATTGTAACCTTTGAATGTTTCAGAACTGATAGTAAAGATGTTTCCAAGTGCAGAAGAGGTGAAAAATTGGGTGAATTCAGAGAAAGTTGGGGTTTTTTTTGGCTGTGTGGTGAAAGTGATTAAATATTATAAAACTGTAAACTGATACCATGATGATATTGGTTTGTAGATGCATCACGTCAGATTACGCTTTAACACAAACCACCAACAAACTACCCCGAAGAAAATAATTCTTATCATTTCCACTATAATATCTTACAATCATTATCAGCAGAATCTGATCTGCCATGCATTTTTTTCTTAATTTGAAGATTTTTTTTTATTTTTAAATAGCATCATGTAAAATTGTTACTAAAATAAAAAGCAAATCTGTTCACACCAGCAAATGACACATTTTATGGTATTTGAAGAATAAATGTGCTGCAATTACAACACATTCCTTCGAAATGATTTCTAGGCTAGCATATGGTCTCAATTTTATATTAATATATAATATAAATATTTATAATAATAAATATATTATTTATATATATTATTTCAGATCTCTAAATACAATCCTGAAGAAATAAAACTGTTACTGTGGAGACGCTTTAGAAAATCCCACCCTGGTGCTATAGCCTTAACTTAAACCACTACTGTACTAATGTAATATATAAATAACACTGTGTCTAAGCTACTCTTAACCCCACACTGCTTTCACACACAAAACAGACATATTGTGTACTTTGTGTATTTATTGTGGAAGGGCTTATGTTTATTAGAGACTAGTTTCATTCGGAGATTAAGTGTGCTTTAGGGCAGAAAATGAGGACTCTCATCTTTCTAGGTTTTCTCCAACTCCCTTCATCCAGGCCCTGTACAATTACGTGATTAAGCAGAGTTTAGGCTTTAAATAAATAACTGTATAGTGTGACAAAAGTGTTTTGATGTCTGAGGTTAAATTGCTACTGTACTGTTTTAAGGATTATTAGGAGAGAGATAGGTTACGAAGCAGGAAAAAAATCTGTTCTTCCTCACTTTAGATGGTTTGTGCACATTAAAATGAACCTCTTATTTATGGCCCTGATGGTTTATAAATTTGAGATTTAGATCAAGCTTGTTTTCAGCATTGTAAAACAACAGACAACTGGAAAGTGTTTGCTGCTCATGTAGAAATAGTGGCAAAGTGATCTAGTAAACAAATCCGCATTATTAACATTAAATTACTACAAATAACCAAGACATCTGAGTTGACACACTGTGATTTAGCAGTGAGTTAGCAGTGATTATCAGTGATTTTCCTGTGATTATTTGTGATTTAGGTGTAATTTAGCTGTGATTATCTGTGATTCTGCAGTGATTTTTTTGTGATTTAGGTGTAATTTAGCTGTGATTATTTGTGATTTAGCTGTAATTTAGTTGTGATTGTCAGTGATGTTCCTGTGATATTGCTGTGATTTTCCTGTGATATTGCTGTGATTATTTGTGATATTGCTGTGATATTGCTGTAATTTAGCTGTGACTGTCAGTGATTTTTCTGTGATATTGCTGTGATATTGCTGTGATTATTTGTGATATTGCTGTGATTATTTGTGATTTTCCTGTGATTTTGCTCTCATCTCTACTAAAGGGTGGAAAAACATCTCATGAACTTAACTACCAGAATAAAACCCTAGACTTGTGTGGTGTTTAACAGCAATAATCTGATGTTAATCCAGCTGTTCAGCAGGGATTAATCAGCTCGTGCTCCTCTCATACTGACCTTTTTGTGTCTGTCTTTAAAAGGCAACGCCGGCCATTGCATCTCCTGCAAGAAGTCCTGCCAGTGTTTCTGGTCCTGATCGGACGAGATGAAGACAATTTCCAGTTTGTCCTTGTGCTCGGAGGATGTTTTGAAGTGGCAGTAGAAGTCTGCCAAGCTGCTGTTAAACTGGCGGCACGGCGCGTTCACGCTGCAGCCGAAGTAGAGGCCGACGAGCGCGAGCCCGCTGCCCAGCGCGTGCACGTCCACCTCGGCTTTCTCTCCGGTGACGAGCCGCTCTCCGAGCAGACTTACCAGGAACTCCGACATCGTCGCGTTGGAATGTGGCGGACGATTTGTACTCCGTCGGTCGACCCACTAGCTGGAAGGAAAAGCTCACCAGGCTTGACGGAAGCCGAGCCGCTGTGGAGCCCCTTATCTGGCCGGTTCTGAAGCGCACAGAGCGGGCTTCACCGCCGCCTTCAGCATGAGGACTCGGCACACTGAGTGCTGTTAAGGAATGCGCTCTGCTTTTAGCCTCTTCTCCCGCCCTCTGCACCACACTGCACAGCTGACACCTACTGGTGCATGCTGGGATTGCAGTTATCTCAAAATGCAAACATGTCCCTCTCTTCAGCGTTTCCTACAAAACTACACAGCTAGGCTTTTACACCAAACGTGTACGTGTACTCACAGACATGACTGTAGTGCTTTGTAAAGTAACCCATTTGCACCAGCAGAACTGGAGCTGGTGCTCGAGCATCAGCATTAACAGCTGTTGTTTCCAAAACTTACACTCTGTGGCTGGACACCTGACCATCACACCCATATGTGCTCCTTCCCCAAACTGTTCCCACAAAGTTGGAAACACATAACTGTATAGAATGTCTCTGTATGATGGAGCATTACAATTTCCCTTCACTGGAACTAAGAGACCCAAACCTGTTCCAGCATGACAATGCCCCTGTGCACAAAGCGAGCTCCATGGAGACATGGTCTGAGTGAAAGGTTGGAGTGGAAGAACTCGAGTGTTCTGCACAGACCCCTGACCTCAACCCCACTGAACACCTTTGGGATGAACTGGAACACCGACTGGAACCTCCTCACCCAACATCAGTGCCTGATCTCACTAATGCAAATCCCCACAGCCACGCTCCAAAATTTAGTGGAAAGCCTTCCCAGAAGAGTGGAGGCTGTTATAACAGTAAAGAGGGTCTGGAAGGCGATGTTCGACAAGCACACATGGGTGTGATGGTCAGCAGTTCTGGCCATATAGTGTGGCTCAGCGTTTCCAAACTGACAGAAATCAGTAGTGTTTTGTAATGTAAGCCATTTGCCCCAGCAGAACTGGAGCGTTTGATCAAACATCAGCGTTAACTGCCATCATGTCAGCAACTTTTTGCTGTTGTGGATCTTTTGTGCCCACTGCTATCAGGTTCCACAACGCCACCTCCCAGCATGCTGTCTTCATCGATTCTCATAAATACAGCACAGAGTTTTATTAAACAAATAATTATCCACATGCACCACTTGAGGAGAACCTGTAGACACACCATTCATCATTCATTCATCCTTGATCCTGGTCAGGATAGCGGTGGATCCGGAAGCCTCTCCCAGATGGAATGCAGGGCACCATGCAAACACATTCCCACACTCATTCACACTTAAGGGCAATTTAGCCTGCACATGCATGGGGGGAACATGGGAAGCAGATAGTATCACAAGCTCAGAATCCAACTGGGGACCCTGGAGATGCTACACACTGCACCACTGTGCCAACCCAGCACCACTTCCTTTTGGCTTTCTTTTAAATATGGTTTTGCACGTATGTGAACATTCCTTGTTCTCGCATTAGTGTGTCTTCACTTTGTCTTCCTTGTTCACAGGTATCTCTGCACTGTGTACTGTATATACACTATATTTAAAGCTGTGTAATTAGGTGAATGTATTCTGTGTATTTAGCATCCTGTCTTCTTCACCTACTGTAGTACTTCAATTTTCTCTTAGGATAAATAAAGTACATCTAGCAACTTCTGTTCAATTACAGCCTGCCCTCTAATGGACTGGCAGTGCATAAAAATAATTAATAGTGGCAGGATGGCCTCCTTTGAAAGAGGTTCCTGATTGGTTAATACAGCTGGCCTGTGTTGAAACATTTACTTGCTGACTGCAGAGCTAAACATCAGTCACTTTTCCCCCTCAGTGCATCTATTTTTATAATAGGTTTAGCCTCACGGTTCTTTAAAAATCATTGTAGCACATTTAATACATTATGCTCTAACAATTACTATTCCATATAATTATTAATGTGTTCTTTTCTTTGGGATGCTTTAGTCATGAAATCAATTTCATGGTATTTAAACATGTAACATACTAAACACTGGACTATTTAACTTATTCCACATTTGTTAATAGTCCAGTGTTGCCTTTTCAGTATATTACATGTTCAGTCACCAAGACAGATTTATTAATACCTGGCAAAAAAATGATTTCCATGAAAATGAAGAATTGATCAACAAATCTGTACCATCGGCTGTTCATAAGCATTTTATTTTGTACACAATTACAAATGACAATCTGCGATTGCAAATGATTTTGCATTATTTCTTGTGTTTGGTTGCACAAAAATTGAAATTCTCACTACTGAAAGCATAGAATATTTGTGTTTGCTTATACAGTGATTTGGTGAGCACATACTGCCTTTTCCAGAAGAATCAAGGCTTTTATGACACTTCAGATACAGAATGCTGACCCAGAATGAGACTTTGTCCTTCATCTCACAGTGACAACACACACACACACACACACACACACACACATATACTCTGTATGTGCCTGATTATATGGTAGCAAAAAACTGAAAAAGTACAGCTCAATGTGTGTAAAGACGCCAGCATGAGGCATTAATCTTCTGTGAACATCATGCGCACCAGGTTCGCATTGAAACACTGTTCCTCCACCAGCTTCTGTGGCTAGAGAAAATGTATAACACATTACTGTCATTTATACACACCACAACATCATTACACATAATGTTAAATGAAATAACAGAGCAATTTTTCTAAATTTCATACCATAACCCTGATAAGGAATAACACTTACTGTGCCGTAGCGTAGCAGAGTAGGAACTCCCGTGAGCTTTAGAGTCTTCTTAAAGTCGTTGTTCGGATCTTTCCAGCTGGCAGAGCAATAATAACTTTTATTGAAAGAGTACTTTTCATAAATCTAACATGTATGCACAAGACATAAAACAAGACAAACCGAGAACAACTGACAGAATACTTCAATTATGTTGTGCAAATAAATGCAGAACATAAAAAGACATTTGATAATAAACAGAGAATCATAAATGCACATAAATGCAGAAGACTTTTATGGTGAAGTAAAAACATGGGTGGTGAGCCACGACTTATTGGTGTTATTTCAATATTCTCATTATTGAACAGAACGCTATTTCTACTAGAACTACAATGCTTTTTTTTTTTTTTTTTTTTATACAAACACACTGTAATTAATTTGGGAAGTTTGTTTGCATAAGTAATAGCTGCACTTCTTAGCAGAACAAGACTAACAAGTAAGTATGTCCCAATATTACAGGATTATATCTCAATAATTGCATATAATACAATACAACCCTATATAACCCTAAACCTAACCCATTACAGTAATTTATGCTACATGTTTATCTGCTCCTGGCTTGTCGAGCTGCGTTTTACAGTATCATGTGTGTTGAATATTATGATATATGAAGTACTGTCTATTAACGAGTAACTCACTATGGCCGGTCTCCCACTTGGCAGTAGATGAAGACTGAGCCTTCAGGAAGATGAGCCATTTCCCCCCGAACCACAGGCTCAGCTGTAGGCAACAAGAAACAAACCAGTGAAATGACATTTGCATTTAAATAGAAAAAGAGAGCAGATATTTATCAGCTGCTGTTAAACGTATAACCCAAATTATCTTAATTGCACAATTCTATCATATTCACATATATATATATATATATATTATCATATACACATATGTACATACATATATACATACATACATATTATATATATATATATATATATATATATATATATATATATATATATATATATAAATAACAATAACCTTATTTTATAGGCTAATAAAAGTAACTAAAGCATTGACAAGTGGGAAACTTGGTTTCTGGATGTGGCATAACAATGCTACATTAATAGGCGAAGTTGTATTTTTAGACTTAACAATTAAGTTGAATTTTATTAATATAGTGCTTTCCACAATAAACGTTTTCACAAAGCAGAAATCCAGATGTCAATTTAGATCCCTACTGAGCAACCAGATATGACGGGGGAAAGGAAAAACTCCCTGAGAAGACATGAGGATGAAACCTGACCAAGAAGGGAACTCAGATTAAACTCAGATTAAACTCAGATTATACATCATTACAGTATACAGCTGCAGAAGAGAAATGCTTTCTGTTAGGTTTTCTCAGAGTTGTTTCTGACTTGCTGATTGATAAGAACAGATTAGGAAATAATTATGTTTTGGTTGGTTAAGTGACATTGTGTTACAAGCAAAAACATAAACAAGCAAACAAATCCTCCTCTCCTTATACCAGCTGGGCAACAAGCATTGACCATGTGGCTGAAATCTGCACAGTTTCCAGCAGAAATCCTGAACTGTCAGCTCCCTTCTCACCTTTCACACAGTCTGGACACCAGCTCTTCCCTTGCTCATCTTTGTCGCCACTGAAGTACACAAACACATCTTTTCCTTTTCTCTCAGCCACAGCTTTGCAGAATTCTTCATACCCGTGGACACTGACTTGCTCATACTTAGCCATGTTATCAACACTCACGAGTGTGTAATGACTCTGCAGTGAGGTTGAGATGAGGATAAAGTCTGTGTGTAGTCTTCCACACAGTCACCAGGATGTCAGTGACTAAACAACCACGTGACACATAGAGCGGAAACAAACCAGGCTGAATCCCAAATACCTCCCTACTGCCTGTGTAGTGCACTATGCAGGGCACACAGACGCCACACTTCATACCCTCTGTAGTGCACTTCGATAGGGGACTGAGAGTTATTGAGATGTGAAGTCAGATTGTGAAGTCAGGGGAAAAAAACAAAAAACGACTTGACTTCCGGGAATCCGTTGAATTTCATAATAAATGTCGTTTCCTCTTCTTCAAGTGCGCTTACATCACAAATACGATATTTCTGACAGAACTTTAAGGCAGCCGCAAAAGAAGAAGAAAACATGACTAGTAATATCTAGAGGTCTCTCAGACTCATTTAGTTCTCAATATCATGGTTTGACAAATTAAGAGTTCTATTTAGTGGTACTATGTAAGAAATAAAATACAATGGGGCATGCTGTGATAGGAAAATAATCAACAGCTGGGTTGATGTGATGCGTTTCCCCCCACAGGTTTATTATTTTCCTGTAACAGCATATCCTGAGGTGTTTTATACTTCTGATATCACAGCAATTTACCAATGTTAACATTTATTTTATTTTTTATGTCAATTTTTTTTATCAGTTTATAGTTACATATAATGTGGTAGAACTTGCAGCCAAAACTAATGTCAGAGCCGCTGTTATAGAAAATTAATCAACACCTCCTGACCAATCAGATTCCAGATTCAACACTGCTGTTATATAAAACAAAAGATCTTTAGTAAAGCGTACTCAAAGTACTCTTGTTTTTACTTTATTCATAGTGAAAATATATAGCTTACTGGTATTGGCTTTGTGTTTACTCATATTGTAGACCCCCTGACGTGGTCATTCGGTTCAGTCGGCAGTTAAAAACTCCCCACTGTGTTCACTGCTGCTGAGTTCTGCTCCAACAGATCCCTGCTGTTCAGCTTAATTGTCAGGTCCTGTATGAACTTGTTGAAATCTCAGTGGCATTTACCCATCACATTTATGTAATCAAAGAATAGCATGCTATAACCTATACCCTAATGAACATAAATCATATATTTTTTGTGATAAAAACACGTGACCTCACCAGCCATAATATACAGTGTATACTTTTGGCCATATAGTGTGTCATATATGGTGTATGATGGCAACCACCTTTAATTCCACTGTGTAGGGCTACAGAAAGAATTAGTAAAATACAGTTTCATGTTCAGTTCTATTCAATTTTATTTATGTAGTGCTTTTAATAATGGACATTGTCACAAAGCAGCTTTACAGAAATCCAGATGTAAAATCTAAATTTAAATGTATCCCAAATGAGCAAGACAGAGACAACAATGGCAGCGAAAATCTCCCTGAGGCAAAAAGAAGAAGAAACCTTGAGAGGAACCAGACTCAAATGGGAAGCCATCCTCATCTGGGTGACACTGGAAAATGCAATTTCTCTTCTATAACTGTATAGTATAGAGTCTATAGTACTGTGGGGGGACACACAGATTATCAGGTATGCATGCTACTGTAATGGTTTAAGAAGATGTACATTGTGTGCAGAGTACAAGCAGGGACTAGCTTTGACAGATCTGTGCTTTTACCTAAGAGAAAAGTTATTAATAAAAGGCTTGAATAAATGAATATGTTTTTAGCCTAGACTTAAAGATTGTCCCAAACACTAATAAGGCTGTTCCATAAGTGGGGGGCTTTGTAAGAGAAAGCTCTGCCCCCTGCTGTAGGCTTCATTATTCTAGGGACCAACAAAAAGCCTGAGCCTTCTGACCGAAACAGGTGTGGCCGATCATAAAAGGCCAAAAGTTCGCTCAGGTGCTGCGGTGCGAGACCATTCAGTGCTTTATAGGTCAGTAGGAGTATTTTATAAACAATGCAAATTTATACTGGTAGCCAATGCAGTGTGGATAAGATAGCGGTGATGTGATCATATCTTCTGGTTCTAGTAAAGACTCTGGCTGCTGCATTCTGGCCTAACTGGAGCTTGTTTATGCACCTACTGGAACATCTAGACAGCAAAGCATTACAACAATCCAAACTAGAGATGACGAAAGCATGTACTAGTTTTTCTGCACCGTGTAGTGACCTTATATATCTTATCTTGGCAATATTTCTGAAATGAAAGAAGGCTATTCTAGTAATATTATCTACATGAGCTTCAAATGAGAGACTGGAGTCAATAATCACACCAAGGACGTTGACTGCTGCACATGATGTATCCACAGTTACTGTGCAGTCAGTAAGCTTACTTCTAGCTGCCTGTGGTCCTCATAGAAGTACTTCTGTCAGAATTAAGCAGGAGGAAGATACTCAGCATCTAGTGTCTAATGTCCTTTACACATTCCTCAGTGTTATTAAGCTGGTGTCTGTCATCTGGCTTTGCTGAAATATATATAACTGTGTGTCTTCAGAATAACAGTGGAAGCTAATACCATGCTTACTGTATTGTTACAGTCTCCTGTTTTGTTAGTTAGTAACCTTGTGTATTAATTTCTTCTCCTCGAGTGTACTAAAAGTTATATGTGTAAAACCTGATAGGATTTGTGCCAAAATAGCAGTGTGTGATAAAAAAAAGTGTTTCATAATTCTCACTGTAAGTGTTAATACTGTAAATTCTGCTGCGTAGTTAGTTCTGTTGAAATTTACATGAATTTTACAGGGCATAAGCAACGATATTAAAGAAGATTAACCTGTTCTTCAAACACTACAACCTAGTCTACAATTCACATTTTCAAAGGCAGTTATCAGTTCCTACTTCTTTTATAGTAAAAAATATATATATTTAGGAGAAATGCGATGCACACAGGAAAACAAAAATCTGATAATGTGTGTGTTTGTGTGTGTGTGTGTGTGTACACTGCCCCCAAGAATTACTGACACCCTTCATGAAAATGAGCAAATAATAATATATAAAAAGAATAACACATACAATGTGATATTTTTCAGCTCATATCAGGACATTGCATGGTTTTATTTATAACCTTTTTTTTTTTTTTAAATAAAACACTTGTTTTGAAATGATCTGCACCCTCTGCACCACTTGCTCTGGAGAGAATAACAGCACGGAGTCTCTTCTAATGAGCTAATGTCTTGGGATCTTGGTCCAATTCTCCATGCAGAACATTTTAAGCTTCTTTATATTCTTGGGTTTGTGCTTGTGGATTTCCTTCTTTGATTCAGACTGCAGGTTTTCAGCAGGGTTCAAATCCAGAGACTGAGATGGTTACTTACTACTTACTACTACTTACTACTGATTGTGTTTCTTTAACTATTTCTGTGTTGAAGTATGTTTGGCTCATCATTGTGTTGAGCTCTCTATCTATTGCCAGGTCTAAACATCCTGGCAGAGGCAACCAGGTTTTGGGCTGAAATATTGTGGTGCTTAGCAGAATTCATGAAGCCACAAAAGCCTCTGAGCCATCAGACACAAAGCAGCCATAAAGCATCAACGATGTTTCACAGTGTGTATCAGGTGCTAACTTCAATGCTTGCTGTTGAAAGTGATGTTTAAAAGTTGATTCTGAAACTTGACTATGCAATTCTAAAATCTTTGCATACACTGTGCTCATGGGTCCGATTTTCCTGTATCGGATCTGAGAAATGTTTTGATATGGCCCTCATTGTGCTTTTAATGTCATTATCTGATTTGAGCAGGTCAACAATCATCTGTCTCTTTTGTGCTGAAAGTTCTTTGGTTTGGTTTGGATGACAATTCTCCATATGTCTAAATTTTATACCTCAGGGAAACAGGACCTGGTTAACAGAAACACCTGTGTTCCCTGGTACTGAGAGCAAATAAAAAATACATCTTTCAAGAGTGACAATTTCTTTGCATTTATTTAAAATATTCCTTAGCATTGTCAATAATTTTGGCATATACTGTATTTTTAAGAAATTTTTTTTTTTATATTATTTAAAAAGTATTTGTTAGAATAGAAATATAAATATGAAATCCTATTTTTTAGTGCAATATTTGAATTATTGTGTAATTCTTATCTTATACAATGATCTTTGCTCATTTTTATGAAGCGTGCATATGACAGGGCAGTGTACTTAAATTTCTTATTTTTTACATATCTTCTTATTCAACTATCTGTTGATAGGACCTTGCTTTTTCAGGCCATACCAGTATTGATACAGTGCTTCATTGGTTGCACTTAGTATACTAAACACTGCTTATGTTTGTAATATTAACAAAAAGCTATTCTAGAGTTATGTCTCAAATTGTGCACAATGTTCATAGACCATACACTATGCATTAGTAGTACCTGGATTTTTACAGTGTACTGGCTTTTCAAATCAAACGTTAATGTTTGGCTCTAAAGAGAAATGGCAAACTTCCATGTAATTCACCTCACAGAACTGATCTTAAAATCCAAAATGTTCATAACTTATGTGTTGTTACTACTTTGTTTCTGTGATGTAATGATGGGCTTAGCCATTGTGTCAGTGTTATTCAAACTACAGCAACCTCACGATGTAGAGCAGGCCACAGCCACTGAGTTTAAACATTGTCCATTGTTCAACACTATTGTTTTTTTTTTACATTATTTGAATACTAATAGTACTCTCTATCTTGTTGAATTTCCCACTGTAAACATACTACCTGTAGTAAAACTTTGCAACTGCAGTCAGGTTCACTGTGTTTACTCCTGTGGAAATTTTCTGACAGCTAACACGTTGGGACTCAATGTTGGCATTTCCTAAATGACATGACCAGTGGAAGTATTACAGTGCAATTTTAGTTGGACAGAGCCTTTTTCTACAAATTTACCTACATATCTGTATAAAATATTGATATTCACAACAGGTTTGTCTCATTTCCTTGTATAGAAGATTTCTATGTGAACATAGTGAACATAGTGATAGATCACCACACAGCTCCAGGGACAATCCTGAGCTTGGGTTACTTTCTGTGCAGAGATTCACATGTTTTCCCTGTGTCTGGGGTTTCCTCTGGCTTGTCCGGTTTCCTCTCAAAAACATGCTGGTCGGTGGATTAGCTACTCTAAGACGTGTGAATGTGTGTGCATGATGTTGTTGACTGATGGACTGGCATTCCATTGTCTATCTTCTGTACTATATGCACTATTTTGTACAGAAACAAGAAAAAAGATAAACAAATGACAAATGTGCAGGAGATGTTGGGAAGACTGAGGCAGAGAGGATTGTCTGTTCTGCAAAGAGAACTGGAGGTATAGTGAAAAGAAACATAGGTATTTTATACTGTGCATTGTAAGGAGTCATGTTGTGTTTGATGTTATTTTTGCTGTTCGTAACAACCATTTGGGTATAACAAGACAAATAATTTCTTATAGAAGCAGTTATTATTGTGCTTCCATTTTTTTCCTCACCCTACCACAAAATTGCTGAATGTTAAAACTGGATTCAGGGATCTGCTGTGCATGACAGCAGATGAATGAGAATAGTACTCTCATTGGCTGTTGCTCATCACTGCTCTTGCTACTTGTCATAGAGGTGCTCACATTACAAGATCCAATGCTGAGAAGTTCAAACATGGTAGAAAATATCGGAGCATCTGTGACAAATGGCAGACAGAGAAAATCACCCAATGAGTGGTTGAACAGCGATTTGTCACTGAGCTGGGGGTGTTTGTCTCAGAACCACAAAAGTATGCTGCGTTTGACTAAAACCTCGTTACTCAGAAATATCTGACCTTTGACTAGGAAAACAACAAAGAAAATGCCATTTTCAGTTGTTAAATCTGTAACATTGACTATACAGGATACTGTTTTGAGGTGGTAAGTATACATCACTCATCACAGTTAGCTGACTTGATTGATGCTAACAAAAGACAAACGTTTTTTTTCCCCACTTTGTAGCTTGAATGCACTGAGGTAAAAAATATATATATTATTATTATTATTATTATTATTAGTCCCCTCCATATGCACTGGAACGGCAAGGCCAATTCTTTTGTTTTTGCTATATACTGAAGACATTTGGGTTTGAAATTAAAAGATGAATATGAGACAATAGATCATAATTTCAGCTTTTATTTCCTGGTCACCGGCTTGATGCAGTTATTGCAAGCAAGGGATATGTAACCAAATATTAAGTATTTTTTACTTTTAGTAAAATACTTTTGCTCACCTAAAAATTGGGTGGTCTGCCACCAAAGGTGTCATGCTCTAAGTTGGTTAACACATCTAGATGTAACTATCTGGAAATGAGAGCTGAAATTCTGATCTATCGTCTTATATTCATATTTTGATCTCAGACCCAAATGTCTTCATTGTATAGCAAAAACAAAAGAATTGGCCTTGCCGTTCCAGTACATTTGGAAGGGACTGTAATTCCAAGTTTGGATGTCCCGCTTCTGAGTTAAGTCAAACACAGCATTAGTTTGCGACAGGGAATCCAGGGCTAATCAGGGCTGCGTTCGTCTTACCTCAGGAGCGGGAAGTCAGAGCTGTGAGCTACAAAGTGGGGGAAAATAAACATGGACGCCTCCATGTTCTTCTTTTGTTAGCAAAAAATCTAGCCAGCTACCTGTGATGAGTGATGTATATTCTCCTCCTCAATACAGCGAACTCTACGGTCCGTGTTATAGATTTAACGAGCGAATATGTCTGTATGTTGACTGATCTAGTGCAAATACTTGATTTAAAGGTAAGAAGTGCTGCTTTGTTTCCTGCTGACACTGTGTGCAGCCATCTTGCTTTGACGTCACTTTCTGAACTCGGAGTTCAGCAGACCATCCCGAGCTCCTGAGCAGGAATTCCAGGTTGTTTGTGTTCTCTTCATAGTCGGAGGTCAGAAATTATGAGTTATGACCTTTAGTCAAATGCAGCATAAAAGCGTGTCGCGTGCACTCGACTTTACTGAAGATACAGTCCGAGTCCTATCATTCATTTGGGGCGTGGCCCTCACGGGCGGAGGCGGAGCTAAAACATGGTATTGAACTGAACCTGCAGCTGGCTTTGCACCTTTAATACAGTTGTGCTATGTTAGGTGCTGTGTTGAAACAGAGGTTTTGTATCTTCTTCATCATAAGAGTGAGTAAGTGAGTAGTCATGGTTCAGGTTCTGTCTTGTGATGAGTGTGTGTGTGTGTGTGTGTGTGTGTGTGGGTGTGTCGCAGTCAGTATCTTCAGCACTGTCAGCTTGTTCAGCACTATGTGCTGCTGTTAGGAGCACTCAGGCACAGAAATGGCACCGTTTGACTTGAAAGGTGTCTTCCTCTCTGCGTTTGATTACAAGACAGAAAAATACGTCATCGCCAAAAACAAGAAAGTCGGCGTCCTCTATCGACTCATACAGCTCTCAATAATCGGTTATATCATCGGGTAAGAGCACTTTTTTCAAGCTTAGAACGTCGCAGTGTCCGTGTCCGTGTGCGCGTGCCGAAGGGTTCCTTCTGCTGTGCTTTGTAGCAGTCATGTCCATGTCCATGTCCATCATCAAGCATCAAGACAATGACGACTTCTTCTAGCTGACGGGTTTTTTATTATATTAAGGTGCATGATCTCAAGACAGTCGTGAGATTAGGAACTTGTGGGGTGGGGGGGGTGGAGGAAGGAGCACTTCCTTACTTGGGAATGGCACGAAAATGCAAATGTGTGTGAATGTGTGTGAATGTGGTCATTGCAGTAGTGTCATGTGATCACTGTCCAGGTGGGTGTTTGTGATTAAGAAAGGCTATCAGGAGACTGAAGAATCTCTGCAGAGTTCAGTCATAACTAAAGTGAAAGGGGTGACGTTCACGAACACGACAGGCTTCGGGCCCTGGCTTTGGGGTCCTGAAGATTATGTCACCCCTTACCAGGTGAGACCTGTGTGTGTGTGTGTGTGTGTGAAGGTGCATAATGGACAGGTTTCCAACCCTGGTCCGGGAGTACCCCTGTCCTGTGCGCTTCAGTGTTTTTCCTGCTCTAACACGCCCTTTGTCCAGGACAGAAGGTGCTCCCAGACCAGGGACGGAAACTTGCACTATCGTATAATAACTAACGTTATCATTAGTTAGTATATATAATCCCCCCCTCCCCTTATTCCTCCAGGGTGAAGATGTGCTCTTCATAACCACAAATTTTATCACAACCCCAAACCAGAAATTAGGATATTGTGCTGAGGTAAGACACAAGCAAAACTCGACTGACCTAAAGCACACACCTTTTTTATTTCACATAAGCCTACTATTACAAATTGGAACAGTTTTATATAGTTAGTTATAGTTACAGTTTTATATAGCTCTGCTTTAGGATGGAATTATGGCCGGGATACAGATTATATATAAGAATTGAGCGTAAGAGGAGTTTGTCTGTTTAGTATGGTGTTTTTAATACAGCAGTTATTGAGGTGACCACTACATTAGATATTTTCTTTAGAGTCTGAATTGTCACTGTGAGTAGAGAACCCAAGAGTGGTGTTGTTGGTGTCAGGTTTAACGTTTAGTAACAGTTACTTTGGGGCCCGTATCAATTATACATAAAGCATGCATTGTTTTCTGACCATTCTTTCGTTGCCACAAACACTCCTACCATTAATTTACCTCATGCCACTTAGGGAAAAAAAAAAAGTCAGTCACCTCCTGCTTGGCCCCGAAAGACCTGACCCAAAACATGACCCATTATGTGGAAGACAATCTTAAATGACTCACCATGCTATGTTTTTACTCAAGCCCACACCAAGAAGCTAGTCAGTAGTAGCTGCTTCGATGGAAGCCTCTCACATTGCCTCATATGGTCACAGTCAGAGTCTTTTTAAATCATAGTGTTTATTAGGGCATGTAAACCTTCTTGCATGCCAAGCTGTCGGTACAATAAAACCCTGCCAGCAATAAACCCTGCCAGCAATAAACCCATTGTGTCTCACAGATGGTATGTCTACATCAGCTTATGTATATTTTGAATGAATGAAGTGCACTTTTTCTTTTGTAGAGTGTTAAGGTGCTTGATGGTCATTGCCATGCGAATGAAGACTGCACAAAAGGAGACACTGTAATAGCTGGCCATGGTGTGTACTACGCCAGAGTTTCAAATGAACCTGGTCATTAATATTTAGCATTAAACATTCTGGTTTTATTTGCTCCCATCAGGAATTAAGACAGGACGCTGCTTAAAGAAAGACAGGAACTCTACAGGTACCTGTGAAATATACGGCTGGTGCCCCATTGAACGAAGCAGCCGACCAGAGTAAGAATAAATAACCTTACCACTGTAACAGCGTTTCACAGGCTCAGAGAACACGGTGTGAAAACTGATTATGACAAAATGAAGAATTGTGCTCATTAAAAGTGCCATATTTATTTGTGCCAGATCAATGAGGCAAAGCAGGAGTCCAGTGCAATTAAGGGCATTTGTATTTTGCAAGCAGAAATTATTCCTGATAGTCAAACCTATAGGCTTTGTTTGATATTTCTGATAAGTGGCTAAAATTCACCTTCTTATGATAGTACACAGAGGCTAGGATTTTCCTGGTCAGTTGTTTGTTGTGTACATTTTGCTGTATATAAGAAGGTACTTGTTATGTCTTGTTAGTGTGCCTTTGTTAGGAAAAGCTGAAAACTTCACCATATACATAAAGAACTTCATCAGATTCCCCAAGTTTGACTTCTCAAAGTAAGTCATATCCTTTTTTAATACATTAATAATTGTACGAAGGTGATGAAATGCCAATATACATTGCAAGGAGCACCTTGTACAAGACAAAATTTCTTTCTGAAAACGTGTACAAAACAGAATGTGTCCTACTTCTACTTCTCTTTAGCAATATGTATGTATTTTTTCTAAGATCACGTAATGCTACACTCTTGAAAAAGGGCCCCTGGAAGGGTTTACTGGATGGTTAACAGTTCTAGTTTTCTAAAATGGTCCTATTCGTAACCTTTTTCCGCAAAGGAAACCCTCTGTTCTGCAGAGAAGCTTTAAGAATTTCTTCAGAGAGACAAACCACAGAACCCTTTAGAGCTTAGATGAACTGTAACTCAATCGAATAGTGTTGCATATTGGAGGTGAAGTGGCATTTTCTTGTCTTGATTATATGACCACTCACTGATCATGACATCTTACACATTGTTACATTGATTATCAAGGTTTATAACACATTTTCTCCTTCAATAGATCTAGATGTGTTGGGAAACATTAACTGTATTATCTTATTCAAACCACATTAAGACTAACACACTGTGAGTGTGCTTGGTTTAAAATGTCTTACTCTGTCCTCAGATCAAATGTTTTGGACACGTCAGATGATACATATCTGAAGAAATGTTCATATGATGAGCTCACTCATTCTTACTGCCCCATATTTCGGTTCGGTGATATAGTCCGGAGAACTGGACATAATTTTCAAGACATGGCCCTGCTGGTGAGTATTATAACAGAAGAAAGTGACTAATCATTGATTATTATACGCACTGCAGCTTTAAGCAGAGTTTAAGTTATGATTTTTTTAAAAGAAAAAATCCTAAAAACATCATTTTGGGGAAAATAAAATACTCTACACTGTGGTATTCCTGAGATTTTTTATTTTATTTTTTTTTTACAGATATGTCACACTCTGATGGGTACTAACCAGTACCTTTCCTTGTCGCTCCGGTGGTAGAAGTGTACACCATTTGTACCTTTAGTATATATACTATATTGCCAAAAGTATGTGGACACCTGACCATCACACTCATATGTGCTTATTTAACATCCAATTCCTCCCCTTTTGCTGTTATAATAACCTCCACTCTTCTGGGAAGGCTTTCCACTAGATTCTGGAGCGTGGCTGTGGGGATTTGTGTTCACTCAGTCACAAAATCATTAGTGAGGTCAGACACTGATATTGGACGAGGAGGTCTGGGGTGCAGTCGGTGTTCCAGTTCATCCCAAAGGTGTTCAGTGGGGTTGAGGTCAGGGCTCTGTGCAGGACACTCCAGTTCTTCCACTCCACCCTTGGCAAATCATGTCTTCAGGGAGCTCGCTTTGTGCACAGGGGCATTGTCTGATTCAGAGTGGTAAAAAAAGACTATTAATAAAAATGGGTATATGCTGAAACAGATATAAAAATTTGGGCAAAATTGTCATCTTAACCAAATTAATACGGCCAATTAGAGATATTGGAATAGAAGACCATCTCTCTATATCTGCCTTACAGACATCAAGTAAAGAATTAAAATTTTTTCTAAAGATGGCTGTAACTGATTTAATGATAAATACGCCTAAATATCTGAATCCTTCCTGAGCCCACCTAAAAGGGAAAGGATGTTGGGAAAGCGTCTCAGCTGCTAAATTGATAAGGAACAGTTCATTGTTTTGAAGATTCAATTTGTAACCAGAGAATTTGCCAAACGAGTTAAAAATCTAGAGGATTGGCGGCAATGATGAAGTGGGGTTCGCTATGTATAAAAGAAGGTCGTCTGCATAAAGGGACAGTTTATAAGAGGTTCCAAACTGGGTAATGCCTTCAAACTTTCCCTCACTTCGCAGCCAAATGGCCAATGGCTCTATAGCCAAGCACAGGGGGATTGTCATGCTGGAACAGGCTTGGGCTCTTAGTTCCAGTGATGGGAAATTGTAATGATACAGCATACAAAGACATTGCTTCCAACTGTGTGACAGCAGTTTTGGGAAGAACCACATGGGTGTGATGGTGTCCACATACTTTTGTCCATATAGTGTACCTTTTACCTAGAAAGGTGCATATAGTGTATATAGCTTTATCCTAATTATGGTCCAATTATGTACCTTTAATCTTTTTTGAACATACAATATATCCACATTTCCAGGTGAAAGATACATATTAATAAGTACCACCAAGGCAACAAGAAAAGCTACAATTTAATATCCTTTTTCTGAGAGTCCATATGTCACCACAGTCCAACACCTTATAGAAGTCTGACAGTAGAACCCGGTGTGAGAGTGTGAGGAGGAAGACTCGGGAGGCAGGCGGAATGTCAGCAGAGCTCTGGGTGTTTAGTTTTAGCTTTTTACCCTGCTTTTCAGCGCACTTCCCAAAAAAACTCAACAAAAAGGGACAAACCAACAGAAAAGGGCCCGTCACTAGCTCGGCTTACACGCCACTCAAGTTCAAGGTTCACATTCACGCTCCGCGTATGTGTGTATGTCTTGCGAGCTGAACCAGGCCATGCTTTCTGTCTCAGATCTCAGGTCTTACTGAAACCTCAAATAAACGCACAAAAGTAGACTGGCAGTAAAAAGACACAGGTGAGAATCATCACGTGTTACCTGCTGGATCATCGCACCTCCTCTGCGTCGCTTGACCACGCCCCCGCTGCCAGACTTTACACAGAGTCTTTAGTAGCAAACTAGCCAGCTATCTGATTGAATAACAAAATACGCAAAGAATGGACAATAAAAATAATACACACACTGCTAACGACCTGGTGTGAATGTTTTGTTCTCCACGCTTTTAGTCTTTTAGCTAGTTTGCCAAAGATAGCTGGGCAGCTCACTACCAACTTTCAAAATTAAAAACAAAATTTGAACAAAAGAGCTGATCATGTTTGGTCACACTATTGTGTTTAGCAACACTCAAAAGCTATCTGAGTTTGTTAATTACATGAGAGGCTTCCTCTGCTCTACCCGGGACTTACTACTAGATATTTGGACATCTGACTAGGTGTGTGTAAATTAGTTAGGCTTTCTTTTGAACACACTACATATGAGTACAGTAACATCTTCCTTATGTAGGGAGGAGCAATAGGAATCCTCATAGAGTGGCACTGTGACCTGGATAAAGGCTACTCAGCGTGCCACCCGCGCTACACTTTCACTCGACTGGATGTGAATGCTATAGCCAATGCAATCTCATCAGGGTACAACTTCAGGTACAGTTTTTTTTTGTCGTACTACACAACCCGACCTTGTGAGAGCGCTCCTGTAACAGATTCTCTCTTCTCTATCTCTTTTAGATATGCACGGTATTTCAAAAATGCTGACGGAGAGACCCACAGGACACTTTTTAAGGTGTATGGGATTCGCTTTGACATCCTGGTTCATGGCAAGGTATGCAGCAGAAAGCAGTCTCGGGTATTTATCCTTAAAGCTGTTCAGTTCACTTTTAACACTTTCTGTCTTTTTTCAGGCTGGAAAGTTTAATATAATTCCTACAGTCATAAACATAGGCTCTGGTCTTGCATTAATGGGTGCTGTAAGTATTCAAATCTAAAATGTCTGACAAGTTGTTTAGCATGTTCCCTGTTAGTTTTTCTAACAGAGTTTGCTCTTTGTAGACATTTGTATTTATTGATTAGATGCTGCCAATTTATACATAAATTTTCAAAGTTTTTTTGTGATTTTAAAGCAAACTCTAAACTCACAGGCATTCATATAAAGTTTCCAAGTGTTTAAGTGCAATTGGTAAGCTTAGCAGTAAAGGTTCTATGCTAGTGCTGTTGTACAAATCCCCCACTAGCCTCAGCTGCTCAGGCCTGTGTTTGGATTTGCCTCACTTGAGATGATTAAAAGCGTCTGGTTAATATCATGTGAGGTTTCTTGTTTGTCTCCTGCAGGGGGCATTTTTCTGTGACATGGTCCTTCTCTACATGATGAAGAAAAGCACCCTGTACAGGAGGAGGAAATTTGAAACAGATAATAAGTATGCTACACAAACACTGACCCCAAAGTAATTCTGCATCTATATCAGATTTTCAGTAATAAATCTGTATAAGAATTATAATAATTACAGCAGGGGTTCTCAAACCTGCAGCCAGTGAACGCTTTGTGAAATAAATTCCATATACCTGCTCAGTAAACATTTATTTTATGAACATGAATCAGCTATTTGAATATAGTGCACTTTATTTAAATTAGTACTTGATATTTTGGCTAATTCTTGGAGCCATAGAGCCTTTTGTTCCTGAACTTTCCACATACACATTAGGTCCAAGCTGACATTATTCATGGGCCAACCTTTTTTTTTTTTTTTTTTTTTTGAGTCATTTGGATTTAGCCCCTTTATTTCAAGTGACCAGTGAAATTAATAAACTGTTAAGAACAAAATAATAAATATAATAACTTTAATGTTGGTGGATTGTGATTTCCATCACTTTGAGACTCACTGCAGTACAGCATATATATATATATATGTCATATATGTCAGATATATATAAGTCATATGTCATATAGTGCATGTTCTTTGTGCCACAGCTCTGTTATAGTCTCAATTGGTCAGAAGGTGTTGATTTATTTTCTATAACAGCAGTTGTACTGTCAGTAATGCTGGCTGCAAGGCAAGTCACAGGTTTATATTAATGTGCTCATTCTAATATGTTATTGTTTCTATAGTAACAGCTCGCACAATTATGGCAGACGCTCCACATAATCTAAGGCTAAAAATAATATGATTAAAAACATGCTGTTATTTAACAAGGAAATATGTATAATCGTTGATATGGTGAAGATCTTTGTAAGGAGAGGTTTTTTTTTTTTTTTTACCCAGTGCCTGTGCTTTGTAAGTTTTCCATTACGGGAGCGTCATCAGGACAGAGGACTTTGTACTTTCTGGTTTCTCAGTAACCTGACAAGCTGAGTTTTTTTTTGTTTGTTTGTTTTATACCATAGCATGGTGCATTATTTTTGCCTTTTCTAACACTTTATTGTTTCTACAGTAACAGCCCATTCACAGGGACTTTACAAACATGGTGTTGTTTAACAGAATAAAATGTTTAAGTGTTGATTTGGTAGCATGTTTTGTTAAGACACATATATTTAACGTTGATGGAAGACGTCTCAGGTGTCAGCGCTTTGCAACAGTCATAATGCTTTGTAAAGTTTATAGCACAAGAAACATTTACCCATTACAAAGATGAAATAAGAAGCACTGTGAGAGTCTGACTGGTACTGATATGTTTATATATGAGATGTCAGTCATGTTCGGAAGTGTTTCAGTGATGAGCAGTGGTTTATAAGGTTCAGCCTCTGGGAGAGGTCTCTAGTCATTGTACAGAGAAGCTGTGTGTCCAGGCAGGACAAGTGAAGAGTACACTATCCAACAAATGTTGAGATTTTTTTTATATGCACCCCTTAAACACTCATCGAATCCTAGTGAAGCTGTGAAGCAGGCAGGACCCAGAATGCCGTATTAAATGCCTGTTGTCCAATGAGTGCTAATCTTTGCTCCCATTAAAACACAGTGTACCTGTGAATCCCAGTGAAGCTTTGTGTCAGTGGAGTTTTATCAGCAGGGTGTCTGTGGGCTTCAGAGGAGATATTCGCACAGACTACACTATCCACTGCAAACAGTTTGTGTTAAATGAACAGACAGTGTGATATTGCAGTGAGATACTTGATCATTTGATTTGCTAAAATACTGAATTTCACCAAGTGTGATGGATAATATAGACACATTGGTAAACATATCATTGCCTCATTTTAGTGAAGTTTTAAGGGAGGCCAGTCTTCCCCTGTAGTCTTAAAGCAATCACCTGTGCTATGTAATGATTTTGAAGTTGCTGTGGTATAATTGGAATAAAAAACTTCTTGCCTGCTTTTATAAGAAACTAGACACCACTCCGACATGAACTTTTTTCTTATAAAAGCAGGTAAAAAAAGTGTTTTATTCCTTACTTACGTGATTAGCCAGTCATTCCGTTTTGTTTGACCTGTGTTTGACCTGTGTTTGACCTGTGTTTGCACTTTTCCTAGGAATGGAAATAACAACAGAGAGAATACAGACATGTCAGAGAATGCTGTGAAACAGCCATCAGAGCTGGAGCAACTCGCAGACCCAACATCAGTTCAACACACACCAGGAATAACATTTACCCAAAGGACAAAGGGACAAGTCATGTGACTGACAAATAATACTGCTAACTGTACAGAAACTGTGACTTTTTTTTTTTAAGGACAACAGCCATAAAAACCTGACTATCCCATACAGAATGCATCCTTTCCACTGACCATCACTGCTCCAGGGAACTAGCTGTCCTTAAAGCAACTCGAGGGATTTTTTGTGATCACTATGCAAAGTTATTAGCCATGCAGTAATGTACTTACTTGAAGATGGAAGCAATAACACCTCATGTGTAATTTAATACTGACCTTTTGATGATTCCAGGTATTATAGATGATTTCATCATCACTGTTATTTATGAATACTGCACTGACACTTTCAAATGCACTGTGATGGATTGTCTTTACCAAATGTATCACGATATTCATATGAACATATGAGTGGATATTGAGTCTTTTTTTTTTCTCCCCAATTTGGTCATCTGCACACCCATACCCAAGCTCTCCCCTGTCATTCAAAACAACCAATTGGGAGGTAACACATGCTTCCTTTAAGACACGTGAAGCCAGCCAACCACATTTTTTTGAACTGCTGCTCATGCTGTGTCACAGGGCAGTGTAACACACGCTGACGAATGCGTTATCTGCCCCTCTTCCATGTACGTGAGCTCACAGACAGGTTAGTGTTGCAGTGATAGGTAGGAGAGAGAGTATAAGACCCCTCCCACCCAGACAGCACGGCCAGTTTTGCTTCCTAGACTCTCAGCAATGGATGGCTGTGGCATTGTCAGAAGTCAAATTTGGAGTCTCCCAATGATACCGTGAATGCTTTTCTGTTGTGCAATCTGGAAGACTCCATTTTTCCCCCCCTAATAAGTTGATATCGAGGTGACACTCCAGATCCAGTGCTACGCTGCTTACCATATTCTGGTTGTGCTGTATCGTCAAGGCAGTCTAACTTTATTCTCTTATAGATATACACTTTCCAGGAGGAATTAATTAGGCAGGTAGAATAGCATCATAAGCCCAAAAGCATTACCCTATATACAACCCTTTCACACTTTCATTTTCCTTCCGTTTTTCCTGGTAGGGGTCACGGTGATAAGAGGCTGAGAAGGTCAGTCCAGACTTCTCTATCCCCAGCCATAGATTTAAGCTCCTCCTGCAAAATCCCAAGACATTCTCAAGCCAACTGTGAGATCTAATCTCTGTTCCGGAGCCTGATACAGCTTAAGTGGCAGGCGACAAGTAAGGTACCCAATCCACCTCAGCTGGCTCCTCTCAGTCCAGAGGAGAGTGAGAACAGCTGACACTATTATGTAGCGTAAACCAGGAACACTGTGGTGGAATCTTATTCATTCAGTCACTAGCCACAGCTTGCAACCAAACATGAGGGTAGGTTCCCAGACTGACCGGTAGACAGCGAGCTTTGTCCACAGACGGAGCTCCTGCTTCACCACCACACACTGCTATATACACTGTAACTTTGCTTATGATCTTATGCTCTCTTTTTCTAAAATCCCAAGACACCTAAACTCCTCTGCCAGGTGCAAGATGGGATGTTCCCACTCTTTTACGGGAAGCCCTTTCATATTTACTATTTTCATCTGCCCAATGCTTTTATCCATAATGATCCAAAACAGAGGCTGAATATTATTCAGGCATCTAGCCAGATTAAAGCATTAATAGAGAATAAATCAGAATGCTGCAGTATGACTAGTTATGTAAGGATTGTTTGGCCCAATATGACACTGTGATAGAATTCCTGTAATTTTGTTTACTGTTTAAGTAATAACTTATTTCACTCTATACATGGTGTCATTCATTTCATTCTATGTACACAAAACTGCAACCAGAGAACACTTTAGACATTAGTTACAAATAACAAAGCAATAGTTCTATGAATGTGAAATAGTCAACATGAACTATTTTGTTTTAGTGTCATGTACACTCACTGGCCACTTTATTAGGACCTGCCTCAATTATTAAGAACAGCCTCAATTCTTCATGGCATGGTTTCCACAATTACTGTAGATTGTTCAGCTGTACATTCATACTGCAAATCTCCTGTTCTCCCACATCCCAAAGTTACTCTATTGGATTAAGATCTGGTGACTGGGGAGGCCACTGAATTCATTGTCATGTTAATGGAACCAGCTGAAGGTGACTTGTGCTTTGTGACATGGCACATTATCATGCTGAAAGTAACCATTATAAAATGCCATAAAGGCATGCACATGGTCAGCAACAATACTCTGATAAGCTGTGGCATTCAAGTGATACTTGACTGGTAATAAGAGGCCCAATGTCTGCCGAGAAAACATTCTGCACATTATACCACCACTAGCCTGAAACGTTGACATGAAGCAGATTGGGTCTATGGATTCAAATTCTGACCCTACAATCTGTATGTAGCAGCAGAAATGGAGATTCATCAGAACAGGTGACATTTTTCTAATCTTCAGCTGTCCAGTTTGAGTGAGTCTGTGCCCACTGTAGCCTCACTTTCCTGTTCGTGGCTGAGAGTGGAACCCAGATGTGGTCCTCTGCTGTTAGGGCCCAGGATCCGTCTCAAAGTTTGGCATGTTGTGCATTCTGAGGTACTTTTTCTGCTCCCCAAGTTTGTAAAGAGTAGTTATTTGATTTACCGTAGCCTTCCAGGCAGCTCAAACCAGCCTGGCCAGTCTCCTCTCATCAACAAGATGTTTCTGCCTGCAGAACTGCTGCACACTGGATGTTTTTGTTTTTCTGTATAAATTCTAGAGACTATTGTGCATGAAAATCCCAGGGGATCAGCTGTTTGTGAAATACTCAAAAAAATAAAATAAAAATAAAAAAAAAACCCTGTCTGACACCAACAATCATGCCCCAGTCACAGAGATCACATTTTTCCCCATTCTGATTGATGTGAAAATGAACTAAATCTCTTGAACTGTATCTGCATGATTTTACGCATTATGCTGCTATGCCTGGATAACTGCAAACGTGTACAAGTGTTCCTAATAAATTAGCTGGTGAGTGTACATAATGATATGTCTAAACACAGGGTATGCTGCTTCAGGTTACTCACGTGGCCAGACACGACTCTTATGTTTCTACTTGGATTCTTTCTGAGCTGTGAGGATCACTCTCACCTCGTAGGTCAGTTTAGCAGCTCTACAAAAAATCCTGCCTGCAACCCAAAATACACAGCATGTCCGAGTCACTTTCTGCAGTTGGGTCAATTCAGGGTCGAATCACCTTCTCAACAGAACCGTGCTACAGTTTCTCTGAGCTCTATGCACACTTGGCAAAAGTTTGTCACAGTATTTCTGACTGAGGAATGATGGAGAGACAATTCACTTGGTTTTTGGTTTGTTCACTTATGTGCAGTGTGAAGCCAAATGAAATATCAAACAACCTCAATTCAGCAAGCAGACTAAGAGGTGTGACCGCACCCAGATAGATAAGTTCCACTTTAAAGGGAAGCATCCCAGCTAAAACCTTCAAATGTCTGCCACTCCAGTCACATTCTGTCCAATCTTCATCACACCAGGATACAAACATATGGAACGACACGCTTTTCAAATGCAAGTCAACCTTTATTTTGGTTAGAGGGGAATGTTTGTGCAACACATTATTCCTGAAAAACATGGGCATCTGGAATGACATTTAAGTTACAGTTGCACACTGCTACCATTCATGCGACATTTTGTTCTTTGGTAGAACAAGATGAAACGCCCTTGGCATGAATCCTAAACTTAAAAGAAAAAAAAAAAAACAACTGTCATTATGTACTATTGAGAGTACATGTGCTCTATAAGATATAAAGAACTTTCTAAAGCGCTCCGTAGAAGGTTTCTAGGGCACTAGAAGTTCAGCAGCGTAGGTTTACCAACCTAGACTAAAGATTCAGCAGCAAATATTCAAATTTAAATTCAAATAGGTTTTATGCCTGAGGCGGCACATGCAGCGTTCTTCCTATCAGTAGTTTTACGCAGTTTGGTCCCCCACTCATGAACAGTGCACCAGGTCTTTGTAGTGTGCACTTGTGCCAGCACTTTTCTTATTTCTACCCCCCCCAGGCAGTCACATATACACACAGTCCACATCCGCCCAGTGTAGGCACTTCACATAGAAACAGGAACTTTTATAAAGAGCAACCTGACTTTGTGCCCTGGAGCTGTAACAACACATGAAATAAGGATTGTGTCAAATCTAATCTTCAAGCTTTACAATGTCTTAATTATGATAAGCAGTTAGCAGTTGACAAGCAAATGTATTAATTCACTTCAGTACTTATCCATTAACAATGTTGCATTTTAAAAAGCAGAGCATAAATTACGACTGGCTTCTACCCTTATATCACTGTAACTTGGATAGAATCAAAATAGCAGCTTCTTGGGGAGGGAAAAAAAAAAAAGTATAATGGCAAAAGCCTACCCAGAATTAGTTATTCACAATTAACCGACACAAGTCTGGGCTCAGTCACTGCAATCTGTATGTTTCAAGTCACAAAGCTCGGTTCAATTCAGCTTGCATCATTTAGCTGCTGTTGGCGAATGACTGACAGAGACCTTGGACTTTAAAATGTTGTGCTGCAATAACAAAGCCAATACAATAAATTATCTAGCTGTGGAAAGTAAGTGATTTTGGTCTGAATGCAAAATGACAACTGTTACAGCTATACACAGTTAAGTTGCTAAATATAAAAAGTTAATCCTCATCTTAGGAAGTTGTTTTCTCAAAACAAAAAAAAAAAAGGGGGGGGGGGAGGGGTTTGCATTAAAACAAAAGTTACATTAAAACAGCTAAAAACATAATTCGGCATCTTCTTCACTATGCCTGTTATCAAAGACAGTCCAAGGAACAAATACTTAAGGCTCTTAAGGGGTAACCAGTGAGGCTAACATACTGCATGTTATTCATGTCACCTTGAAACTGCTCAGTGTTTGCTCCATCAGTTACACCAAAGCCTGTGTGCAGTGTAAAAATACCTGCACTCAGCTACCAGATGGCCTGCTCTCATACGTACAGTCTAACGTCACTAGAAAAAATATGAATAGACACTGTAATGTGCATGAAGTGGGAAGATGACATGTAAGGAGGCACCAGTAGACCTGAGAAAGGGAGGCACTCGGCATACAAGACTATTCCCAAAAGCAGCGGACACCATTTAAAGTAAGTTCTAAGTAATCGATTGCTTTATTGATTATGTAACTTTACATTATGTAACTACAACCTGCTGTAGTCCCGTCCCGTCCCCGTCCCCCCCCAGAATATTAATTTACTTTTCTAGGTCTGAAAATCATTTTTATTGGTGGTATTCCTCAGGTTAAAAACCAAATGGCACCTGAGTTGAGCCCTCTCCAGAATCAGCAACAAATATCATAACTTGGTTACATTTATGGATCATTAGTTGCTGAAAAAAAAGAGAAGAATGGGGTTACTGATGGAGCAAACATGCAGTTCAGTCCACACCATCACCACATTCACACAAGGCTTATTACAGCCCTCAGTTACAGTAGTACAGCAAGGAGGCAAGTGTTCATATCACATCAGATTTAGCCTGTGGTCCTCTTTTATATTGCCATAAAATTTGCAAGTGATCCATTAATGCTCAAGTAAGGTTTTTCCCTGGACAAAACTGAAAAATGACCATAAAATGGAAAGGTTTCAAAAGGGCTGGCCTGGGTGGACATGTCCTAACCATCAGGATGATCACCTTGCTCTTTCCACGCATACATACTTCAATGGGGTTTGAAGGGTAGAAGCAGATCCTGATCGGGTTCACATACCCTGAAAGGTTGTAAAGTCCTGTAGTGAACTGTAACTAGCTTTAAAATAACAACTCAGAAACTCAATATTTCAAAATCAACACAAATAACACAAAAATACCAAACTATGCACCATGTGCACAGGTTTAAAATAAATTCCAGGGCTCCCAGGGTGTGTCTACTTCATGACAGATGGACAATATAACTAAACCTTATGGCATACCCAATAAAGTGAAAAGCCAACACCAATCACAGAGGGAACCAATATTGGCTGACACAATAAGAGAGAAAATATTTCACACTGAGAAAGCCTTACAGTAACAGTCCAATCAGAGTCTTGAGGCCAATTTATGAACATCAGCCTCAAGAAACAGTCTTGTCATAGGTGCATAACCCAGCGTTGATTTGCACTTTTTACTGATTCAAAGTTACAAGTGCAAATTAACATGTAAACATTGAAAGGGAATATCTGATCCCTGTGCCAGAATGCCAGAGCACGGCACAGAAGAAACAGTCTCACATTTTAGAAACATGGCACCTCTGTAATTCCTTCAGTAAGCTGGGAGTGTGGCCCATCAGTATTAGCACTTCTAATAAAATCAAGTAAACTACACCAAAATAAACTGGAAGAAATACAGCATGTCACATATCTGACATATACTGCACTGATCGATGAGTAGGTCTAGATGAAACTGCAGAACATAAACCGAAAAAGAAAAAAAAAACCACAAACAAACAGATGTTGCTTTCAACAGCTTTGACAGCAAATAAATATTGGATTTACACAGATTTCTATATAGATTTTTCCCCATAGGTTGATTCATAATCTAATCTACACAAAAAAGAAGAGCCATTTGAAACCTTGCACACAGTAAAATTGAGTAAACTGATGGCCATGACTTATTGGGGAAAACATACAGTAGATCACTTGCAAGACTGGAAACAAAAGAAGGAGGAGCAGAGATGTGTTTCTTATACTGAGTCTAACACTGAAGGATGACTCGCCTAAGCAGACCATTACTCATCTGTACCCTGGGTGATGAATGTGCACATTGCGACTATCATTTGACTCTTGAGCCCTGCTCATCTTCACCATCATGCCCGTGTTCTGCTCTCGAAAGCACGGCCCCTGATAATCTCCACCCACATACTCCATGGGTGGCATCAGGTTCATCTGGCCCGTGTTGCCTGCTCGAGTTCTGTTCTCTATGGATGCCCCAGACATGCCTGTGTGGAACGGAACACCCAGCTCTTGAGACCCTGAGCCATCACTATTGGGTGTAGGCAAGATGCCATTCCATGGTGGCTGCACGTAATGCCCGTTGCTATAATTCACAGCTCCAGACATGGCAGTGACGGGTGGTGAAGGTGTGGGCTTGTCTATAGGGGGCTTCAGATTAAATGACTGGCCCAAACACACATCCTGCGCATAGCTCATATTCTTGCTTGGAAAACCAGGCCCTGCTGTGCCATCTCTGGCCGGATTCTTCCCTTGCTGAGCGCCATCTGAGAGGGACTGGAGGTGAGACAGCTGCTGATTCCAGGGGTGCTGCTGTGGTAAGTGGGGCTGAGCCGGCTGCTGTTTCATATCGTGATAAGCATGTCTCATGTTCATGGGGGCCATATTGGGCAATGTCAGAGCAGCTTTGTCGGCGGTGCTGGCGAGGGCACAGGAGGGCAGAGGGTTGTGAGCACACACTCGAGAGCTGGCATCAATCAACAGGTTACGGCTGATGGGGCTTGGGTTGGCGATTTGGCCTTCACACACTGATGTGGCACTGGCACTGGCTCGTGCCTGGCAGAAGCGGCTGATCTGGTGAACGATGCTGCTCAGGTCACTGGGCTGCTTCTGGTGCAAGCTGGCCGCCATGGACAGAGGGATGGTTGAGGTAGACACAGTTACATTGGGCGGGGCGTCTGCATCGGGGAGCTTGGCACCAGGCATGGCATTGCTAGGGGCTGGAAGGCCTGGACCGGGGGTTTGAGGAATGGGCTGAGAATGGGGGAAACTGTGGGAGTGCTGCAGGCCAGCTGACTGAGGAATTTCAGGCAAGTGATGGAGGTTCTGAGAACCTGATTGCTGCTGCATGAGAACATGTTGATGGTTGAGAGCATGTTGTTGCACAGTCTGTTGTCTAGGCAGGCCAGGATGAACTGCTTGCTGATGGCCCAGGCTTTGCTGCTGTAGTAAACTGGGAGGGTGAGGCACAGCCTTCTGTTCCTGCATGCTCTGGGGGTGTGGAAGGGCCTGCTGGGGTTGCAAGCTCTGAGAACGTGGATGGTTCTTCTGGGTTTGCATGCTCTGAGTATGAAAGAGGTTCTTCTGACTCTGCAAGCTCTGAGAATGGGGGATGTTCTTCTGAGCCAAAAGCTGTGGCTGGTTGAGAGCCTGCATGCACGGAAGAGTCTGAGGCAGGTTTAAAGTGCTTGGAGTGCCGTAGGGTCCATTCTGTGGGTTCATGGCGATCTCAGGGAGGAAGCGGACTTGAGGATTCTCCAGGATTCTTTTAACAGGAACTTTGACTATGGCCAAGAGGCCAGTCCTGGTGCTGACCTGAGTAGGGTAGGGGCTGTAGCGCTGGCTAGAGGTGTCGAGACCGTTCACTGTACGGCGCAGGTGCTTCCTCTGAGGTACTTTCACGTTACTGGGAAAGATTTTTATAGTCAGCGGGTTGTTTGCAACTTTCTTAGCATAGGCATCCAACTCTGCTGGCGTGGGATACTGTGCAGATCGCATCTTCTGTGTAGTGTCCCCTAAGAAAAGTGGAAGAGGTGGCAGAGTAGCTAATGGTAAACTAACATCATTCAACTTCTTTTTTTATTTTGTGGATTTGTGTTTAAGTTTGTTTTTATATTTAGTGTTCCTATTTCAAAAAAAATCTAAACATTCTTATGTAGTTCTGTAACAACGCTTACATAACAACCATATAGGTATTTTTATGTGATATCACAAACCATAATAAAAGATAATTATTGTAATAAACATTTAATATTTTAATGTCCCTAAGCCAAAGTATAAACTATGTGAAATGCCCTCAAAAGTCTGTATTTTATGTAATATCTAAAATGTAAGCTTTCAAGTTTAATTTAATTGCAAGAGATTGTGGGCCTGTAAACGTAAAGCCGTGGATTGATTTTGTCCAAATTCCACTACTGTGTAAAGAATTCCTCCAATCACATCTTTGTCTTGTTTATTTCCTTTTTACTGAAATAATCAAATCAAGGTGTAATCTGATTGGTTTCCAAAAGAATCGTAATTGAATTTTTTTTTGTGAGGTTAGAATTACATCCCTGCTGATCCGCAGGTCATATAATGTAGCTCATATCTGGTGTATAACAAGCAACTAAACCAGCACCATGAGGAAACTGTGCTGTTGGGGTTCTGAAAGGGGATTATGGTGAGTCAAAAAGGTACTTACATTTCTGAGGTCCAGTGTTCATCTGCGTGTGGGTGAGAAGCTGGAGAGAGGGGGCTGATACCGGCAGACAGGCCAGCATGTCACATAGGCACTAATTCAACGGTCACACACTCCTTATTACACTACAAGACGACACGCAAGCAGAAAAAGAATGTTAATATACCTTACTATTTAAAACCACAGCTGTAGAAGCAGGTGTTCTGTCCTACATTAGACAGAAGCACACAACAATGATTCATTATAAGAAACTCCAACCTCCAGTCTGCTGAATTTGAATGGAACCACCATGAAGTACTCAAAAAGCACCACTTTTATCATATTCAAACTGTCTCTCTCTTCAGAAGGTGCATATGATCTGTGTAACAACACGTTCCTGGTAACCATTTCCTGTGAAACTATGAGTGATGTAAGATAAAATGGCTATATGTACAGCACGCACGCATCAAACAGGCACAATCTTATCTTACAGCTTATCACATTTGCTGGCCAAACTGTATTCAGTCTCTGATAGCCTCCACAGGTTATCAGCTTCCGGCCTCTGTTTTACCTAAACATCACTCCAGATCATGAACAAAAGTGGCCTTCCAACTGCCTCACCACCCATGCTCTTTATTTAAATATCCTGCATTTATCCATGACCTTTATAAATAGTTCTGTGAAACAGCTGGTGTCAGGGCCCACAGTGCACACCCTGCAGTGTGCGTCATTCTCCAGTGAGCATGGCAGGAGACGCTGCAGCGGGAACACAGGCCTCATGATCTCCAGCTGATTCCTCCACCCTGAGCTTATCCTCCATTTTAAGCCACAGACATGAATCTTTCAAGAACGCAATTAGTGTCGCATAGGCAGGCCTAGTCAAACCACTGTGTGCTGTTAAACCATAGCCTTACGCTTTCAGATGGAATTTGAAAATATGCATTAATATAACCTAGACCAGATTTAGAGCTCAGTGAGATGTATACCAACCTATTAAGCAACAATTCTTTACTGGGAATTCTTTAACTAGGAAAGCACTGGTCTGATATTGGATCAGGATGACATGTTGACATGTTCTATGCTGTGAATGATCACAAGACAGAACACAGGACATGACTTGTCTTAAAGCACGTCACCATCACACCTCTGAGTCTCCTCAGTGACTGAGCTCAGTATCGGGTATCGGTCATTACTCAGCGCTGATATCGATATCGTGCTGAAAATGGAAAAATGGGATTGGTGCATCCTTATTGTTCACTTAAACACATCACCAGAAAGTCAGCTGAATACTGAAAAGACCTAGCAAGAGATAGAAAATGGAGGTACCCATGAATGATTGACTAAGCTAGCTATTCGCAGATGTGTGTGTAAGAGCAGAAGTTAAATTAGTTATAGAAATCCGAGAGCAGTTTAGTGACTGAGCTCAAGCCAAGCAAACCAGCCTGATATTAACCCAACACTATTATCACCGACCAAACATTACACACAAGGGCTAGGGCTAGGGCTAGGCAGGGAACCTGACAGCTAACTAATGGGAAAGTTAATGTTAGCTGGCCGCCTCCAGCTGATCTGTGCAGGCCATTTAGCCAGCCAGCACTGGATACCCTGTGAGCGGACTAGCAAAGCAAACTTGGGCAGGAAAAATAGCTCACCAAGCAGACGGGCTTCGACATCTTATCTCAGCACTACGTGTAATTAACACCCTCTGCTAGTCTGTAGTCCGTATTATCCTACAGAATGGCAGGTTTGTCTCCAGTGAACCATGGTCACTGGTTTAGCTCAACGCTAAGACTTTGTTAGCTACAAATTCCTGGCTATCTTCACAGCTAGCGTTATTTTCCCCACACGTATTACGCCAAAACCCACCTTCTGCGCTCCGATTGGCTAGCAGTTTAAGCTTATCGGCAGTCAGCCAATCATAGCGCAAGAGGCATGATCGCACTAGCCAATCCTGAGGCGTGAAGTTAGAGCAGTCAGAAAACAGGTAGGAGAAAAATAACGCTCAATTCTAACAGCTATCCCAGGCTTCTTTGTGCTACCCTGTGTTGGTTTACTGCTCATGTCTTACACTCAAAATAGATCTCACACACTCAGAATGAACTGCGAATAAGATAAAACTTACTCTCCAGCGTAATATGCGATGTTCAAGTCTCAAAGCTGCATTTTGTGTCTTTGTCCAGCGCTCTTAGTTCCCCAGTGAAGCGTCGTTTGGTCGCTGAGTGTAGCCGCACCACGCGCATGCGCAGTGCGGTTTTCCCACGCATCTTCTTCTGTGAGGTGCAGAGAGAGTCGCTCTGCCACAAAGCGCTGCCCCTCTGCCGGAGCGCGCGCGAGCAACTTCAGATATTATTATTATTATACACACGCCACCTTTAATACAGTGTTTTTTCCTCTGTGGTAGGCTATATAGTACATTTAATATTTTTTTCATTGTTTTAAAGATTTGCCTTTAAAAGCATAATTCAGACATTGAGATCTTAACAAATTAGAGTACAAATATAAAAAATTCTAATCTGAAAAAAATGCAGATTTTAAAGATAAAGCCTCCAGTGGAAAAGCTGATGCTTTCAGAGTGGTCAAACAAATAAAAAAGTTTACATGTATCTCTCCAAAAGTAATGGAACAGTAAAGCCAGTTCGCTCTTTTTTTTTTTTTTTTCCTTTTTTTTTTTTTTGGCCATACATTTGGGTTTCAGATCAAAAGATCTCATATGAGACAATAGATGATTCAAACAACATAGAACATGGCACATTTTGTTTGAACCCACCCATTTTTAAGTGATCAAAAATACTGGAACATGTTACTGACAGGTGTTTCTTGTTGCCCAGATTCTTTAAACAGTTAACAGCTCGGAGTGTCTTGGTTTGATACTCCGGGTTTGAGCTCTGGGTTTCTCCTTCAATGACTGCATTTGTTGTTAAAAAAGAAAAAAAATCAACGAACGTGAAGACCAGAGAGCTGTCTATAGGTCTATAGGAGAAAAGTCAGTCATTTTGAAGCTGAGAAAAGAGGGAAAATCAATCAGAGCCACTGCACCAGCATTGGGCAATGTTTAGCCAAAAATTTGGAATGTCCTGAAAAACAAAGAAATCACTGGTGTACTAACAACCAGACATGGAACAATGTGGCCAAGGAAAACAACAGCAGTTTATGACAGAAACATTGTGAGAGCTGTGAAGAAAACCCAAAAACAGTCAGTGACATCACCAGCAACCTCCACAGGGTAGGGGTGAAGTCATCACCATCCAGCATTCAAAGAAGACTTCAAGAGCAGAAATATAGAGGCCATACCACAAGATACAAACCACTCATCAGCAGTAAGAAATGGAAGGCCACAAAAGTTCTGGAACCAACATTAACCTCTACCAAGTTGACGGAAAGCCAAAGTGTGGAGAAAGAAAGGACCCAATCTGCTCATGATCCAATACATACAACATGCTTTCATCAGTCAAGCATGGTGGAGGTAGTGTCATGGCTTGGGCTCGCATGGCAAAACTCCCCAAAACAAACTGAAAGAGGCTGTGGTACAAGTCTGGAAAAGCATCACAAAAGAAGAATGCAACAGTTTGGTGATGTCAGTGGGTCACCAACTTGAGGCACTTATTGCAAGCAAGGGATATGCAACCAAATATTAAGTGTTATTTACTTTAATTTACTTTAAGGCTATCTGTTACAATACTTTTGCTCACCTAAAATTCGGGTGATCTGCCACCAAAGGTGCCATGTTTCAGTTGTTTAACACATCTATATGTAAACATCAGGGAGTGAGAGCAGAAATTCCTATCTGTCGTCTCATATTCATGTCTTCAGTGTATAGCAAAAACAAAAGAATTGGCTTTGACATTCCAATACATTTGGAGGAGACTATAGCTATTTTTCTACACTTGAGTAGCCAGATGACTGTGATTGGCTAAATGCTGAATTGAACTACTGTTTTAAAGCACCTACCTGGAAATCTCAGCTGCTTTACTTTTGGCCTAATTTACGTAAAATCTATATGTTTGAGATTTTAATTTTGAGGTTTGTCTTTTGGGTTCTGAAATTTTAAAATCTCAAAATAAAAAGTTGTCATTTCAAATTATATGTTCAAAACATTGGCAAAAAAAGACATTTATTAAATATTCTACAGAAAAAAAATTATTTAATGTGACATATATGTAAACCAAATATATGAAGTCATATTCAAATAAGCTTCCATATCATAAAGCCATATCAGGTATGTGGCTAAATAAAGCCGTATCAGGTTCGGGTTGCAGAATCATTTTATTTTAGCATTGCTGACTATCCCTAGTGAGTTTGTTCCTCTCTAATATCACCATGGGACTAACACGCACTTCATATACAGGAGGGGATCTCACACTTTCTGCAGCCACAGACCCCGTCGAGTGTTAAATAAATAAATAAATAAACACACAAATAAATAAAAAGTTCCATTTATGAGAATTATCATAAATTATTCGGCACACTGGGAAACTATATTCCATCATATTCACTTTTATAGTTGCCATTAGGGCCTTTAATTATTTAACTTTTCAACCACAGGACTAAAGCCATTTTCCCTGAACTGTAGAATGTAGTATGTATAACATTAGCAGCACTTTTCCTAAAGACAGTTATGTACTTGATTGAAGTTATTGAGCTTTGTACTGAACCTACCGTAATCAAATGACCAGTCAGCTGGTTGTGTAAATAAATGATATCTATAACAACTATAGCAGCTTTCATAGTAGCTGATGATGATCTCCACCTCCATAGCATCATTAAAAATATATTAAAACCACTGACCCTTTGCTATATGTCTCGGGTGTCATTTTGAGAACTAAGTCCATACATCTCTGACCATGTATATATGGTGCTAGTTAAGGTGTATGGTCCCTGAGTCTCACAACAAGCATTTTATTGTACAATTGTCACTGACATTTTGTGCACATGACAAATAAACTAGAATTTATTATTATCATCATCCAAAAATTGTACTAAAATGATTATTTTACTTCAGCAGATTTTATAGAATATTTATAGTATCCACATTTTAGCAGTAGACGTGATGTAGAGTGGGGTGGGCGGGGCCAGCACTCACTGGGCGGAGTCAGTGTCAGTGGGCGGAGTCAGTATATCAGTGGGCGTGGTCAGACGTGTTTATGATTTAGTCTGTGAACGTAAACATTTCCGCATCAGGGCGGGGCGCGTGCGCTTGGGAGGCTTTCTTCCAGTAAACTATTTACGCTGCTGTCTGCGATCCGATAAAGTGAAACACACATAATCCCGAGCTGTCAGTTGATTTATCTGCAGTGTTTATTGCTCTAACACATGCGATTATGGGCAGCTGCTTGACTGTAGGACCGAATGAAGCCCTCGTTGTATCAGGTATGATAGCTAGCATCCTAGCCGTGTCATTTCTGCTGTAAACTAGCCAGCTAAGCTAACTGTCTCTGAGCTCTAAACTTAGCTAGCTGCTTAAAAATCTCCCGGAATATAACGAATGAATAAATGTATGTGTTTTTATAGATAAAAGGCGTGTGTTCGTGATCGGATGAGTTTGTTTTTTGCTTCAGTAGACTGGAGGAGACAGATGGCTGAAGCTGAGTTGTTGCTAGCTGTTCCGTGTTTGTGAATCAAAACAAGTTAAACAGTCAACAGCTCGAGAAGATCTAGTGATAATCTGCATGTCTTCATGGATTTATCCTCATAGACACAAGAGAGGGTTAAAAAAGCATGCAATCTATGCAGTCTGTGGTGAAGATGGAGTTGGAGACACATCTGTTATTTAATGTATAAATAAATGCATGAATAAGTGCATACATACACATATGAAAGCAAATTTCCACCAAACCTGCCAGCTTTCACTAGCTGATCATGAAACTGTGATCTCTTCTGTGATCTCAAACTGCACTGGACGAGAAACAGAACTGTTTGCATTTGATCATGTGTCCAGTGCAGATTGTTTTTTGTGAGATCTTGTGTATTTTAAGGCATTGTATTGGCCTTATCACCTTTTCCCCCATTCCCATTTTCACCGATTTCCCTTTGAAAATCAGCCCACTGAGAGTATGACATCACCGGAATGACGTCATGATCTTTAAGGAGCATCTGTTGCAATTATATTTTTAGATTTTTAATTAGATTGCTGTTGAAAGAGGCATGTGAGAACAACAGTATAGAGAAGAGGAAATGGGAACAGAAATGTGAGCAGGAGATGATTAAAAGAAAAAAAAGTTCATGTGCATGCTAATTTCCTGTTCTGTTGGCCATCTGGAATGTTATAGATAAAAATTGATCTTTTATTGAAGCCAGAGTCAAATTAGTTCATTATTAACAGCTTCATGATATCAGAGGTTGTCATTTGTAAAATGGTAAAACATTTCAGTTTATATTGCATGTAAAATGTTCTGTTAAATCAGAATTCCGTCCCAAATGATGAAACATTAAATGTGTAAATTGAGACCTGAAATAAAAACAGATATTAAACCATAAGAGATAGTCATATGAAGAGGTTTAAAAAGCACAAAATGCATATATGGTAAATAAATGAGACTTTTTAAGGAGGTTGTTCCACAGTCTTCTTCCGTTTAGCAAATGTTGAGCAAATCTGAGTGAAGCTTCTGGTTGTTGTTTTCTAGGTGGCTGTTGTGGGTCAGACCAGAAGACCTACGTGGTGGGTGGATGGGCGTGGGCATGGTGGTTCCTATCAGACGCACAAGCGTAAGTCTCTAATCGAAACATCTCATATGATTTAATTGTCTTAATTTATTTAATGAGTCACAAATAAACACAGTAACAATGTGTGTATCTGTTAAGTAAGGATGCCTGCCTGAAGTGCATTATTTTCGTATAACAGCACATTCTGGAGTGTTATTCCGCTTATACCACAGTTACTATGTTTAATTTATTAATGAACAACACATCACACTTTTTAACAGTTTGTAGTTAGGTTTAATGTTGTGGACATACAAGAGACGAGTTCGTTTGTGTTAATGCTTACGCCACACAGCCTGTCAGCGTAAACTCCTCTGTCCTGAAGACTTTCCTGTGCTGGGAAACACAGCACCGTGACTGTTACAGAGCGCTGACACCAGAGACGCCTTCCATAAATGTGTAGTAAATGTCTCCTAACGAAAACATCAACAGTTACAGGTTTTACTTTGTTAAACAATACATTTTATTAATCCGTTTATTGTTAGTCTTTTTATCTGGAGCGTCCGCCTTACAAGTGTGTATGAGCTGTTTCTGTAGAAACAAGAACATATTAGAACGAGTGCATTTTTAGATTAACCTATCGTTGTCTGAGTCGTGCTGTTATACAAAAATAATGCACACCTTCTGACCAACCAGAGTCAACAATTCACCCTGCTCTGGTATAACTAGTAATATCGTCATGCTGTTAAGATCAGTAGATGTTTTATTACACGGTTACTAGAAGGTTAATATTTTTCAGTTACAGATGTCTCTTTCTCAGGGGATTCAGAGCAGGGGTGGCCATGTTGTTCATTTTTATTCATATTTAGGCATCAGTAGGCCAGAAGTCACCAGTGTTTGTTTTTTTTTTTGGTTTGTTTTTTTTTTGGTTTGTTTTTTTCCAATCTTCCATTGAACAACCAGAGACGGAACAAAATCCTACTTACTGTTGGCTTTAAACAAAACTTTTTATCAGGTAAATGCACGTCACTGTGCTGTGATGCAGCTCCATGCTGTAACTCGATGCTGTAACTATATCATGTGCTACTCATTCTGAATCCCAGCCTCCACCGAACTACACGCATTGGCATTTACTAGGAAAGTTAATTAGAGTGCTTAGAGGAAAGATGATCTTTTCAGAATCAGATATGTGGAAAAACTTGACAAAAGCAAGCAAAATAAGGTCCAATGCAAAGCTGTCATACAAGCCTCATGCTTATTAGACACAGTCACCTCACAGTTAAACATATCGAGACAAAATAAAGATGCTAACCAGACTCCGGAATAATGTCTCTCATTCAGTGTGAGGAGAAAACACCGCACCTCATAGCCAAAATGCTGGCCAGTGACTTGGTGACATGATGTGCTACATCAGACACTTTCTTAAAAAAGGATAAAGATTATGGCCGAGTCATCATATATACTTGTTTGTGTTTGGGTATTAATGCGCTTAACTAGCTAACCATATTTTATTACATTATTTATTAGCCTACTCAGTTCGGTTTCAACCAAAACATGGGACTGGGTATGTACACTGAAACATCTGCTGTCTCGGTGGGCTAGATAATGGATTTATTATTTGTCCATATTATTTGTGATTGTATATCTCTATCCATGTCTGCTTATACTGCTGTTTCATCTTTATTTGGTTTATGCATGAAGATGGACTGAGTTACATCTCTGGTTCATGATTAGCTGCATTGACACAAATGTGTTCATCCAGAACATGGGTTTGTGATCAAATAATAATACATCTATAATCTATATAGACACCAAACAGCCATAACATTAAAACCAGTGACAGGTGAAGTGAACAACATTGAGTATTTCATTACAGTGGCACCTGTCAAGGACTGGGATATATTAGGCAGCAAGTGAACAGTCAGTTCTCAAAGTTGATGGAAAAATGGGCAAGCATAAGGATCTGAGCGACTTAGACAAGGGCCAAATTATGATGGCTAGAAGACTGGGTCAGAGCATCTCCAAAACGGCAGGTCTTGTGGGATGTTCCTGGTATGCAGTGGTTAGTACCTACCAAAAGTGGTCCAAAGAAGGACAACCTGTGAACCGGCAACAGGGTCATGGGCTCCCAACTCACTGACGTGTGTGGGGAGTGAAGGCTAGCCCGTCTGGTCTGATCCCACAGGAGAGCTACTGTAGCACAAACTGCTGAAAAAGTTAAGTTTGGCTATGATAGAAAGGTGTCAGAACACACAGTGCATCAAAGCTTGCTGTGTATGGGACTGCGTAGCTGCAGACCAGTCAGAGTGCCCATGCTGACCCCTGTCCACTGCTGAAAGCGCCTACAATGAGCTCATGAGCATCAGAACTGGACTATGGAGCACTGGAAGAAGGTGGCCTGCTCTGATGAATCACGTTTTCTTTTACATCATGTGGACAGCCGGGTGCGTGTGTGTCGCTTACCTGGGGAAGAGATGGCACCAGGATGCACTATGGGAAGAAGGCATGCTGGCATGGAGGCACCTTCCTAAACAATGTTGCAGACCAAGTACACCCCTTCATGGCAAAGGTATGCCTTAATAGCAGTGGCCTCTTTCAGCAGGATAATGTGCCATGCCACACTGCAAAAATTGTTCATGAATGATTTGAGGAGCATGACAAAGTGTTCAAGGTGTTGACTTGGCCAGATATGAATGTGAACATCTGTGGGATGTGCTGGACAAACAAGTCCGATCCAGGGAGGCCCAACCTCACAACTTACAGGACTTAAAGGATCTGCTGCTAACGTCTTGGTGTCAGATACCACAGCACACCTTCAGAGGTCTTGTGGAGTCCAGGCCTCGATGGCTCAGAGCTGTTTTGGCGGCACAAGGGGGACCTACACAATATTAGTCGGGTGGTTTTAATGTCATGGCTGATCAGTGTATACTGTTATGTGTTTATTTTAGACAGTTGTCTGGAACGTTGTACCACTATTTCTGAATATTATGAGATGAGTCATAGGAAAGCTTGAGCATCACACAGTGGTGGACCAAATCAAAAACTCCTAGACGTATCCGCGTGAGATGATGGGGTGGAAGTCGAGCATGAGCTCAGAGGATCATAATCGGTTTTATTATCCAGTTTATGCTTTTAATGTACTCCACAAGCTAATAGCAACCACCCTCTAAATCTTGGCAGTGGGTGTCACATGCAGTTATGTACTTCTACCACTTTAAAAGTCTAACTTAATAAAATTTATTGCCAAATTAAATGTATACTTATTGTCAAATTAAATATAATTTTTTTCAGATGAAAAAAGTGAATTCAAAAGTGAATTACTGAAAAAAGGACAGTATTATGGTATCTAAGAAGAAATATAACTGTAATATGTTTTAGCAGTTCTGTTTAAGTGACCTCATTTTAAATACTTGAAATATAAAATTTGAAAATCTAACCAAGTATAAGTGAACTGAGAAATATTTAGTATTAAATGTTTAATGAGAAATTTTAGAAATGAATTTATTTTATTGGAACAGTCAAATCAAATCTAATTAGAAAAGGGCAAATTTTTATCACTGTCATTAGACATTTCTAGCACACCACATGTTTATGTTTTACCGTTAATAGTAGCGCTGTCTGAGTCCATTATCTATAGATTTGAGAGGTTTACCCTCCGAATGCATGACTTTAGTAAAGCTTTAGTAAAGCACTCATTTAGAGTCCCTTTAGGAACTGAGAGCACAGTTCCCTAAAGATTTAGCTTTCCTTATTTATCTATCATTTTCTGTGGCAATTATATATGAGGCATAGTTACTGTTACCATCGAAGTTGATTATTTTTCAGTAAAAACATGTACTGTAGTGTTTTATTCCACTTACACCAGAGCAGTTTGCCAGTGATTACAATTTTTAATTTATAAACAAATGCCTAGTCTTATGCTTTATATAATTAGTATACAGTTAGTATATAGTTCTATTTAATGTTGTAACATTAACAAAACACGTTAGTTACTGTTATCTCACTTACATTATAGGAGCTATAAACAGTTTATAAGAGCAAAGAGAAACAGAGAAACTGCAAAACACAGCGTCTCCTTCCTTAAGACTCTCCCATGATGGAAACAGTAAAGGAGCAGCTTTACCTCAGATTGTTACAAAGCGCTGACACTGGAGACTCCTTCCAAAAATGCTAAATACACATCTTCTTAGAGAAAGAGTCACCATTTCTGTTAAATAAAATCTGTTTAATATTAGACTTGGGTTACACAAGTCCATGTGAATTACTTGTTGCTATAGAAACAATAACATAATACAGGTTGACCCAAAGGACTCCATATATATATGACTGTGTACGCCAGCACCATGTCGGCTGTGCCTTCATCAGTGGATGTTCGTGGACGTCCACTTCTCTGTTGGTCCGCAACACTTCCAGTCTTTTTTAATTTGTTAATAAGTTTGGCAGCAGTGTCATGTGTGTGATGTGCTCGCCATGTTTTCTGTTAAAGTCCATCGCAACCTTGCGACAGCTTCCTGATCCTGCCATGAGAATGATTGTCAATGTCAAATGTCAAAGGCATTCTTAAAGGCTATCTGAAAAAAATATATAATATAAACTAAGTATGAAAAAGTTTGGATGACATTTTTTCTAAAAAGTGTAAATTTCCTGTATGTATGGAGACTTTTGGGACAGCCTGTAGAATAAGCACATTAAAATTAACCTGTGATTTGCTTCGTGGCTGACAGTACCATCAGAGCTGCTGTTACAGAATATCAATCAACATGCGCTGTGGTAAAAACTGTAATAAAACATAAGAAACTCTAGGTGTTCAGAACCGTTTGACGAGCATTACAGCTCTTATTATACTTATTTTTCCCATCATCCAGAGGACGCCATAGTAATGTGCCTGCATTACATACCAAATGACTTTGGCCTTACATAACACGTTTTTTTGTTTTTTTTTCCCCCACAGACTTACACTTGAGATTATGACCTTACAACCCAAGTGTGAAAGTGTGGAGACGGCAGAAGGAGTGGCCATTACAGTCACCGGAGTGGCTCAGGTACACAAAGACATGATGGCAGTAGGGGTGTAACGATGCATCACGAGGCAAAAAATTTTTTTTACAGTGTGCATCGTGGGAATGTGTGATTCACATTGAGTGCATCAGCATTCTATTAATAATGCAATTGCACTGTTTGAGCACCAGAGGTCCCACTCTGTCTATCCCATAAAATATATAGCGAGCACGCTGACCGATAGCTCCGGATCACAATGACTGACACGCATTAAAGGTTATATGGTTACGCAACTAGGTTATAACAGTTAAAAAGAGATCTTTGGTAGCTTTCAAACGACAGTAAACCCGTGCCGCTGCCATCTACAGTGCCTGAGAACGAGGCTGGCTATGGAGTGCTATTTCCGTTTAAAATAACACCTCAGACGCTGCTACAGAGCTCATGATGTTTCAATCAGTCATTTTCCCCGGGTCAGACACTTTGTTTATTCAATCAAGTTTTTGGGAGAATTTAAAACTTTATTTCTGTTTTTTTTTTTAATTTATTTTTATTTATTTTTTAAGATACCTGTAGTACATTTTGTTTACAATATTAAATCTCTATTCTCTGCAATTCGTGATTTATTTAGTTTTACACAGACAAAAATGCACATTGTTTTGCATTGTTTGTTACACAGAAATAAGTCATGATTTTTCTACATCGAAATTTGGTTGAAAATATTGTGAGAGTTGAACTGAATTGTGAAGCCAGTATCGTGAATCTGATCGCCTCGTGACCAGAGTGTATTATTACACCCCTAGATGGCAGTGTAGTATATTCACATCTTCATTGCTAGTCACATAATATAAACACAAGAATATTTAACGTGCATGTGGATTAATAAATATTTGCCATCCCTCTACCCTGGCATTGATTAGGTGAAGGTTATGACTGACTGCGACTTGCTGGCTATTGCTTGTGAGCAGTTTTTGGGGAAGTCTGTTATGGAAATCAAGGCTGTGGTACTACAAACGCTGGAAGGGCATTTACGCTCAATTTTAGGTGAAACATTTACTACAAATATTCCGTTATACTTTTTGATTTTGTTGTTTTATACTTTAGGCTTTAAAAATATTCTGTTGCTTGTTTTTAATAATTCACAGGCACTTTAACAGTTGAACAAATCTACCAGGACAGAGACAAATTTGCCCAGCTGGTGCGTGAGGTTGCAGCGCCTGACGTGGGTCGAATGGGCATCGAGATCCTGAGCTTCACCATCAAAGTGAGTTCTGAAGCTGCAGTGAAGATATGGTGTGCAGACTTGCATCAAACATCACTGCATCCAAAATAATTCCTTTCATTCTTTTATACTGATTACGACTGATGTTTGTATTTTTGCTATGCTCAAGGTCATGTCTGCTCATCAAGACACATTTGAAAACATAGATCATTTATAAGTCTAGGTCATTCTGAATGTTTCTAAACCCAGCATTTATCTAAATCTCAAACAAGAAAGGTTCTGGCTTTGCTCATCCTTCTGGGCAGTCTGGAGAAAACATGCGTCCTTGCTACATCACATATAAGGCCTTATCTTATTGGTTGCGATTTGAAAAGTCCATTGTAAACTGGGAGCTGATCTTTGTGAACGCAGTGGCAAGGCATCAAATTCAAGAAACGCACGTCATCCAGAGAAGCTCTCTCCATAAGAGAAACAATGGCTTCACCTGGGCAAAGCAGTTTTGCTGCTAATCATTCGGAAAACTACCACAAATGTCCAGTGAAAAAGGTCAAAATCAGCTATGCAAAATTTTTGCTTTTATAAATGAAATGAATGAAAAGAAGCAGTTCCGGTAGTGACATTAAGACTTCTGGATCCTACTGCAGTAATGAGTGAAGCCTGAGTAATAGTCAAAGATACAGTTCCAGAATTATTGGTTGAAATAAATTTATTGTAAGAAACTAAAAAACAACCCTTCTCAAAAAATATGATGCTGACTGTAAGTACTGGTGTTTTTCTGCAGGATGTGTATGATAAGCTGGACTACCTGAGCTCACTGGGGAAAACGCAGACGGCTGCTGTGCAGAGGGACGCACACATCGGTGTAGCTGAGGCAGAAAGAGATGCTGGAATTAGAGTGAGAGCTTTTTATCTGTGATAGTTCTAGCCCAGAGCACTGTCTCTATTCAATAATGGCTTTCATCAAACATACTCTTCCGGTTGCCCTGCCCAGGAAGCCGAGTGCAAGAGAGAAATGATGGATGTCAAGTTCATAGCCGATACCAAAATGGCCGACTCCAAGAGGGAGCTGGAGCTGCAGAAAGCGGCATTTAACCAGGAAGTGAACACCAAGGTTAGGTTAAGTCCTCAGAAACTGTTTATGCACCAAAGGTACAGGAAACACAAGAACAGGAATTAGCATAAGAACATCTCACATACATGCAACAGCATATAGCATGTCATGTTACAAAACAGTGCAATCAAAAAAGATATAGTTAAACTGAAGTTTCATAGTGTGAATGAATGAGTGCTACACAATAGGAAGTGATAAGTAAAAGCAATTTCATTTATTATTTTAAAAAATATCGTCCTGGTTTTATTCAGCCCCGAGACTGTGATGTGCTAAGGCTCATGTGCCTGAGTTAAGTAAGAAATAAAATCTGAAGAAAGTGCTGATTATTTTGCTATATTTTTTTCCCCCCTTATACTCCTTATATTTGCAATATACAAGTCCATGTGACAATTGTTATTAAAGAAAATGTAACGTATTACAAATAGCGCATTGATATAATCCTGTGATTTGCTTTGCAGCCAGCACTACTGTCAGAGCTGCTATTATAGAAAAATTAATCAACACCTTCTGACCAATCAGAATTGAGAATTCAACAGTGCTGTGTTTATAAGAATTTAATTACACTATGCAAAAATGTGAGCTCGAATAGGTCAAATATCCACTGACCATAATATCCACTGCTGTTTGTGACTGAGCAGAAAGCAGAGTCTCAGCTGGCGTACGAGCTCCAGGCAGCGAAGGAGCAGCAGAAGATCCGTCTGGAGGAGATTGAGATTGAAGTGGTGCAGAGGAAGAAGCAGATTACCATCGAGGAGAAGGAGATCGACAGGACAGAGAAGGAGCTGATCGCTACAGTCAAGCGTCCTGCCGAGGCTGAGGCTTACAAACTGCAGCAGTTGGCTGAGGGCCAGAAGTGAGTTCACTTTTAAATGAAGTTGCGTCTTGGGCATCTTGCTGCAATGCAAATACAATCAATTGTGTTTGTTCTCTGTATAATTGAAGTGGCAACGTTTGAAATGACAAAGAAGCATTTCTTTTGCGCAAAAGGATAAAGAAGGTGTTGATCGCACATGCTGAGGCGGAGAAGATTCGGAAGATTGGAGAGGCGGAGGCCAAGTCTATTGAGGCGGTGGGCAAAGCCGAGGCAGAGAAAATGAGGCTGAAGGCAGAAGCCTACCAGCAGTATGGAGACGCAGCCCAGACTGCTCTGGTCTTAGAGGCACTGCCAAAGGTGAAGGAACTGTTTTTGGAATTTGGCTTTAATTTTATTGCTTTAATTCTGTCTTCAACACTCAAACCTCTGATTTTGTGGATCTGATAAGTAGGATGAGATTGATCAGATTGAGATTGAAGTAGTAAACTTCCAGAATGAGCTGAATGCCTGAACTCCTTCGTATTCTGATTTTGTTGAAAATGTGCTGATCTCTGAGGTTGTGTGTGGATTTGCAGATTGCCGGCAAAGTGGCTGCACCTCTGGCCAAAACCAGTGAGATTGTGATTCTAAGCGGCGAAGGCAGCAAAATGACAGGGGAGGTGAATCGCCTACTGGCTGAGCTGCCTGTGACCGTCAATGCACTTACAGGAGTGGATCTGTCCAAGGTGAGAATGGATGCAATTAGGCTTTAAATGAAGACACAGCAGGCAGGAGTTTCAGTTTCTCCATGGCCATGTCAACAACTGCATACTAGTGTACTAAGAACTATGTTAGATTAGTTCATGAGCTGTGGAAGAAAAGCTAAGGGCTTTGCAGGACTTGGCAAATGCCACTGATCAGCTGCTTATAACTACATCCAGTAACATTTTATCCTGAGTCACGACACAGATGCAAGCGACACGTCATGCCTGAGGTCATATGCTGTCATACGTTGTATTAGAAGTAAATGTCCAGTAATATAAGAATGTTCTGTTACCATTATCAGTAATTGTCATAAAATTTGATGTCATAACAGATTATGCCATATGCTACGATTTGCTAAGTGTGCTCTAAGCATATGGCTTAAGACAGATGTTATTACACATACTGTATGACAGTTGTCATAATGCTGACAGTCACATGTAAATCGTGAAATGTTGTAACAATGTGACACCACTCACTTTTCCTGGCTCCGCCCTCCATTCACAAACCAGCGTATGACCACGCCCCCTCTTGAAAAACGACCTAATCAAACCTAAGCACAGATTAGTCATCACAGGTAGATGATGATATTTCTCATTTGGAGAAAGAAAACAGATAATGTAATTTTAGACTGTATGTCTAAAATAAAATAATAATATCCAAAATAACATTTAAATTTTACTTAAATTTTCTACAAATTAGAAGATTAACAGCAGTTCACCAAACATTTAAAAATATGAGGATAGTGATAGTCTACAAATTTAATTAGCGAAGGCAGGCACGTAGTGATCACATATAAGAAAAAGAGAACAGTTTGTTGACTATATTATAAAAGCACTGTACTAGAAATATTTTGAAATGAAAACTAGTCAGCTATGTACTCCTGCATCTTGTTTCTTCAGCAGTCCCATGTGGTTAGGGGGATGATGTGAACCAAATGTGAACTTAAGAGTTTACAAAGGCCAAAGAAGCATATAAATACTGTTTTATATTCGGGAACAGCTTTAAAATGTGTAGGGGAAACCAGTGCGATCAGTGAGGAACAGGCTGCCATGATAACCATGATGTAAACACATGGTTTTACACATAGAGTAGGATATTGTTATAATTATTTTAACAAAATACATTACAATAAAGATAAAGCAAAGTAACCCCTTTAATATGAATGATAAATAATTAAATAAATAATTAAATAAATAGTGCACAGGTATGTAAGCAGGTGCAGTGGGTAGAGTTGCTGCCTTACAGCTCCGGTTCGAGCCTGAGTTTGGGTTTCTGTCTGTGTGGAATTTCACATGTTCACGTGTTCATGTGAGTTTCCTCCGGGTTTTCCTGTTTCTTCCCATCTCCCAAAAACATGTCGATTGGCAACACTCATAATTATCCCTAGGTGTGAGTGTGTGATCATCCTATCCAGGATGTATTCCCGTCTCATGCCCAGGTTAGAGTCTGGATCCGGGATAAAGTGGTAACTGAAGATGGTATGACTGAATGAATGAACAAACATTAACAAATCTCGCTCAGAGTTATTTTTAAGCAGTAACTTTTAAGCGTTAATGCCACATACCTAACTAGCTAAATAAGACAAATTTATTTATGATGAGTTATTTAGGTTCAACTAAATAAACTGAAATTGTCATGATGTGACAACACAATATATGGTCAGTATTATGACTTTTGTTGTACAGTATGTGTATCTTAATCCATATACTAATTTAGCATATGACAATCTGTTTTACATCGAACTTTATGACACCTATCATTACTGTTACACTGTTATATTACTGGACATCAACTTATAACATCAGCATCAAAATATACACAATAAATTGCAATATTTAAAAATGTATAGACCTGATGTCACTAATAAAATATAAACAAAAAAGCAAACACTTATGGCATAGTTATAAGGCTCAGACTTTGGTGGCTCTGTTTTAATTTAATCTTTTATGTTTTCCTCAGAATATTTGTAGTAGTTGATTGAATTACACAACTTGCATTTTGTTTTTGTGACCTTTCAGAAATTTGCTTAAAAATTGCCTAAACGGTTTGACGCACACTTTTCTGTGATCGCACATTTCATGACTAATAATTATGAAGCAAAGCATCAGTGTTTATTTGATGATCTTCCCCTTCCCCAGATCCCTCTGCTGCAGAAGATGACCAATGCTCAAGCCTGAGATGTGATCAGATTAGATCCCTCTTCCTCTCAATATGTTTTATGCACTCACTATGAATGCCTTTGGAACACTAAAAGTTAAAATAGTGAAGTTCAGAAATGATTTTTGATACCTCTGGTGCCTTAATGTTTTATAGGACCAGAACATTTGCATGTACTGCTGCTCCTCATTTCCTGTTCATGTTTATATGTTGTTGTTATTTATTTGTGATTGATTGGTACATACTGAAAGATACAGACGTACAGATTTTTCATTGTACCATTGTATTTTATATGCATGTGAACCCATTTCATCAGTTACAGTTTTTTTTTATAGGACATTTTTTTAATTATATTTTTAGCTGCCTGTAGAGCAGCTGCTGATGTTACAGACCTTACACTATTCAGGAAATGCTAAAATTGCCACTTGCATTAAAGTCTACAGAGTACTATTTTAAGGCAGTGAATTCTCTGGTCTTACAGATAACTTCTGTTGTGCTTGTAGATGCAATCAACCAAGTGCTACTTCTTCTTCTCTCTTTCAGCCTATATTGTTAGCTGAATAATTATCTGGATACGAACTCACAAGTCAAACTCAGATATTCCTGCATGGAATATTATCTTTTGCTAATGTTTAAAATTGTTCGACTGACTCTGTGTTTCGTTAGTCAATGACATTTTAACTGTGATGTGTTTAAGGATTAATGCACTGTTTTGGAAAACACAGCCAGTGTTGTGAGTTTATTTTTTCGCTTTAGAAGGCAAATGGAAAGGGGCATGATGTGTTATGGAGCTGGAGGTTTTCTTTATAATGAAATGCAGCGATCAGGGATGGTGAAGGATTGCAGAGTCTAATGTCACTGGTCTGATTCTAGTTACAAGTCCCAGGATGCCCATCTGTCAATCTGATAAATATGTGACCTATCAGAATTTGTTAATGCTACTATATTTACATTAGGCACAGCAAATTGTTTTTAGTCTCAAATACAGTATACATTCCAAATAAAGCGCTGAGCAGTTGAGGGAAAAGGACCTCTCTGGTAGCGCTGCTGTTTGAACCGACAACCTTCCCTGTTACCACTGCAGAACCTTATCCACAGAGCTGCCACTGTAAATGTATTTGTGAATTTATTTTTGTCACATTATATGTATAGTCATAAAAGTTTCTACATGGTATATGTGATCTGTCACTGTGAAAGTTATGTCCTTTTTTTCTTTTAGAATTTGTTAATGTGTGTTGTGCCACGCTCAGTTGTGCTGTGAGTGGAAGTAAGTTATATCCTTGTTGTATTATTTTTCTTATAAACTAATGTTGACTACAGACAATGAAGCCAAGAAATCAGTCATTTGTTCTTAGGTGATTCATTTATGAGACTGAAAACCAAAACCACACACACACACAGACACAGTACACATTAGTGGCAATCATTTTGCTTTATTGACAGAACATTTGCTTAAACAAGTTCATACAAAAGAGCAAGGGAAAAAAAAGTCAGCATTTAAATTAAAGTAAAGGTTTTCTGCAATCAGACTACATCTGTTTCAGGGTTGATTTATGTTAATACTGCATTTATACTGAGCTTTGGTCTCTACTTAAAAGTCAGGACTGTTAAAGCCATAGCATTATGAACCCATACATCATTTTAGATGATATGTCATTTGTATGGCATTTTCCTCTGAAATGTATTATGCTTTCGAAACTAGGAAGTTTATTCAAAGTTAAAACACAAAATGTCAAAATGTTTTGTGTCATATATTAGACCTTATCCTAAAATGTACCAACATTTTTCCTAACGTTTAACTGTGCATGGATCTTTTGCATGTGTGTTCAAATAAAATAAATGTTAAGTGCTCAGATTTCAGTCTGTATGAATTCATTCTAAGATGAGTAACAGGACCAGCAAAAAACTTTTACGCCTGAATAATGAAAATAATGTGATGCTCTGTAAACTGGAAGCTTCCAATTTTAGAACCTGCAGAGAAGCAAATATAACATTTCCTTTTTTTTTTTAAATGTTTTATGTGATACAGCAACTGTGTGGTTAAGACAGGTCTAGATGGGCACTATGAACAAGTTTCTGTCACTCCAAACATTGACTTTTTAAACAATTAACCGCTAATGCTTATTTAAGCTACTACTAAAACAGTAATAAATCAGGCAGATAACCAGCTAACTGTCAGTATTAAACTGAACAGCAGCTACATCACAGAGTATCAAGGTCTTTCCTCCAAACAGGAAAACTTATGTGGGCTAATTTGGCAGAAACAATACAGCTAACAATACAGTTCAGTATAACAAACACTCAAAAATAAGGGAACTAATCTGTACCTGTCCTTGTCACTGGGATGGTACCTTATCTTTTGTACCTTTAATATGTATCTTTCACCTGGAAATGTGGAATCATTTATGGAATTTAAACTGGACCATAGTTACCTTTTAGAGTAAAGCTTTAAATGTAACAGCAAGCACCTTTCTAGATAAAAGAAATATATACACGGTATGGCCAAAAGTATGTGGACACCCCTATGAATTATTGAGTTCATTGCTACCAGGTGCATAAAATCAAGCCCTTTCCCATAAAATTGCCTATCCTCTGTTGCATCACTCACTACAGAGTTCCAGACTGCCTCTGGAAGCAACATCAGCACAAGAACTACGTGTCGGCAATGCCAAGCGTTGGCTGGACTCTGAACAATGGAAATGTTCTCTGGAGTGATGAATCACGCTTCACTATCTGGCAGTCTGATGGATGAGTATGGGTTCGGTGGATGCCAGGAGAATGCTACCTACCGGAATGCATAGTGCTCACATTAATGTTTGGTGAAGGAGGGATAATGGTCTGGGGCTGATCTCAGGGTTTGGGTTAGGCCCCTTTGTTCCAGTGAAGGTTAATGTTAATGGCACAGCATACAAAGACATTTTAGACAACTGTATTCCAACTTTGTGGCAGCAGTTTTGGGAGGGTCATTTCACGTCATTGTGTTTGACGTGTTTGGTGTGGAGGAACTCCAGTGGCCTACACAGAGCCCTGACCTCAACCCCACTTTAGGATGAACTTTAGGATGAATCGGAGCCAGGCCTTCTCGTCCAACATCAGTGCCTGACCTTACAAATGTTCTTTTGACTGAATGGGCACAAATTCCCACAGACATTAACAAAATCTTGTAGAATGCCTTCAAAGATAAAGGAGGTTGTTATAGCCACAAAGGGAGAGAACTCCGTATCCAACAAGCTCATATAGCTGTGATGATCAGGTGTCCACATACTTTTGGCCGTATAGTGTACTAAAGGTACAAAATGTGTACAACTGAGGGTACCACCCCCCAAAACAGTAATGGGGTAATGAGAGTGAACCTGGTTTAACACTTTGTATCTTTCAAAATGGGTGCTGGGTGTTGCATTAATGTTACTGAAATAGGTCTGTCAACATCACAACAACCTGTATGTCTTTTCAGGGGTGGGTAAGCTGTTCTTATAAACAGACATAATTGTTTAATCTGCTTAATTCATCCTCCTCAAGACCCTGTCCTGCAGAAACTGTAGCATCTGGCACCACTGAGCAGTCAGGCAGCAGGCTTCAGGTAAGGCTTCAGCACAGCCTAGGTTTTTCACCAGTAAGGGGAGTTGACCACATAATCATGATCTCTGACTTTTTCCAGTCACTACTCATACTTCTCTTGACAACCACAAGAGGTCACTTTCACCACCATAACTGCCACAATATTCTGATATTAATCGGAATTTGGCAATATTGTAATTAGTATTGATTCATGTAAATGCTGCAATCCGATTTCAGGATTCAGATTAAGACAATATTCTGATTCTCCAAATTCTGATTCCCGCCCCTGCAATATGCCTGTTTTAATCGGAAATTTGTCTCATGTAAACCCACCTTATTCAGAAAAGCCACTGAAAGGAGATATATGTGTATGCTCAGTCCACAAGGAATTGTGGGTGCTAACAGACAGTTAGCTTAACAGACGCTTACCCGATCCTTTCCATTTTGAGTCAGTGTTGTCAGGAATTTTTGATGGTAAGAAGTGTTAGAGTCCTAATTAAACTAGTGTGAAAAAGTAGTAATAAAACTAATAACTGAGAGTACTCTATAACCAATGGCAGCATCTTGAATCTCCCGGGAAATAACAGCGGGAAAGGAAAAGTGCATGTGTAGATCGGCCTACTTACAACAACCATGAATACAGGAATATTCTGATGCCTGTATGCATATAAACATTGTATTCGGAAAATCTGGCTGCAACCCGACTATAGACCTTAAACGGAATTTGATGTGCATGTAAATGTAATCATTGCGAAGCCTTACCACTGTTGACTGCTTGTGCATTTTTGAGCTTTGAATTGCCTTCCCTGTTTCAGACCTCATATGCTTATTGTTTTTGAACCTGCTAGACCATTTTATTCCTATTTTCTGACGTATAGTTTTTCTGCTATTTTTATTAAAAGCAAAAGAGCCTTTTGTCTGAATGTGAATACCCTGGAGCCATTGCTGCCTCTGAAGATTTGTTACATTCACAACTTAAGTGCTGCAAAGCTTACGTGGTACGCCTGCATTGGCAATAGCACAAGCACATTGTCCCAAACAGGAAAATGGCAGGTAATACCTATAAAAACAGATATGACTTTTTGGTGGTATTATTTTAGTGTCCTGAAATTCTCTATAGTTTATGCACTTAGGTCCACAAGTAGGATTGAAATGTTCGTTTTTATTACCGTCAGACTACCAAATAGAGTGAATCTAAATATAACTAGATTGTTCTACCTTCAGGGATTCTTTTGTTCAAACACCAGCTACTACACAGTTTGTTAAACAAAATGAGAATCACTCATCACACATCTGGATGAGGGATATAAAGGCCCCACCTTCATCTTCTGACAGAGCTTCTGACAGAGCTTCCCAAGCTTCTCAAAGCTGCAACATTCTGGTGCTTTAAGGGAAAACTCTGCTATCCTAACTGCAAGGAAGCACAACCTGCCACATCACACCATTGTAGTCACCAACAGTCTTTCTAGAAAGGATATTACTGCTGCTCTTCAACAAGAACCTTTTAAGACTTAATTCAAGTTGTCAGTGAGGGAAGTGAGAATACAACCACCAAGACAACAACTCTATTGATCACACCTGGTTTTAGAAACAACTTGCAGAGGGAATATACTGTACTCCAAAACCAAATCCTCTTAGACTTGTGATGTCCATGAAGCTATAAGGAGTCTCTTACATGTCTATGGATATCAGCAGCAGGGACCTGGTGGCTCAGATGTCTCTCAGAACAGAAAGAAGGAGTGACCTTTGATCCTCCATTGACTATCAACACAAAAACCATCAGAGACAAAGCTCAGTTCTTACAATATATTCTGAAAGGCATCTATTCGTTTTATGGATTTTAATGCCAGAACCACAGACAGAGAGGATCAACAAGAAGATTTTGTATACCCAGGTTTTTTTCTTTTTTAAGAAATGGTAAGTCATGTTTTTATATCTGTTTAACTAAAGAGTAGTTGTGAGTGTAGACATGCCCAGGCAAGCAAAAATGTCTTGACAAAAAAAGCCATTTTCTATGTATTCTGTTTTGGTAAATTGTGATATGTGCATTGCATTGACAATATCAATTGTATGCAATTGTTTCATATAAGTTTGTATAAGTTAAATGCAAAACTGTAACACAGTAGGTCATATATGCTATTTAATTTACACCAAAAGTATATGGCCAAAAGTATGTGGACACCTGACCATCACACTCACATGTGCATGTGGAACCTCCCATTCAAAAACCATGGGCATTAAAATGGAGATGGTCTACCCTTTGCATCTACAGCAGATTTTGGAGCATGGCTGAATTTGCCCATTCAGCTAAGGGCACTGCTGTCAGGTGAGAAGACTTGTCATCCCAATGGTGTTCAGTGGGGTTGAGGTCAGGGCTCTCTGCAGGCTCAAGTTCTTCCACTCAACCATGTCAATAATTGTCCCTAGGTGTGAAAGAGTGTGTGAATGTGTGTGCATGATGCCCTGCAATAGACTTGCATCTTATTCAGGCTGTGTTCCTGCCTCACGCCCAGTGTTTCTGGGATAGCTCCAGATCCACCATGACCCTGATCAGGATAAAGCAGTTACAGAAAGTGAGTGAGTGAGTGAGTGAGTGAGGACTGAGATGGACTGGAATCCAATCCAGTGTGTATTCTTGCCTCATGTCTAGTGTTCTCAGGATAGGATAGGCTCCACAATCCCAACTGGGATAATATGCTTACTAAAGAATGAATGAATGATTGAATGAATGAGTGAATGAATGAACAGATGGATGGATGAAGAGATTAATAGATGGATGGATGGATGGATGGATGGCAGAATGATTCTTGCTGGCTTATTTATAGCACCAGCTGAAATCTTCTTGCATCCTTATTTGAAACGTTTTAAGGTATGACAAACACCAGTTGTTACATTATATGTGTTGGCCTACAGTGGACAAAACAAAAAGAATCTGATTTATATGAAGATTGGTTTCTACACTATATGGCCAAAAGTTTGTGGACACCATCACACTCATATGTGGTTCTTCCTCAAACTGTTGCCACAAAGTTGGAAACACACAATTGTATAAAATGTCTTTCTTTGTATGCTGTAGCATTACAAGTTTCTTTCACTGGACCTAAGGGGCCCTTGTGCACCAAGCAAGGCCCATGAAGACAAGGTTTGCCAAGGTTGGAGTGAAGAACTCGACTGGCCTGCAGAGAGCCCTAACCTCAACCCCATAGAACACCTTTACATACTGTATGCTGCTGTGCCTTTTTAATGATACCCTTAGAGTGATCTTTACATGTTAGATCACTAGATATGTGTTCTCCAAGGTATTTGTAAGCTCTTACTATATCCACAGTTACACCATTTACCATAAGAGCTTCAGCTTGATGACCAGTTTGGCAGGAATAACTGTGTTAAAAGCAGAACAATAATACATAAGTAGCTTTCTGGCATATGCATTACTCTTATCCAGATGTTCTAGGGCAGTATGGAGAAGCAGTGAAACTACATCCGAGATAGATCTGTTTTGTCTTTAAGCAAAATGGAGACGGTCAAAAGATTCTGGAATTTTACTGCAGAGACTTAACCTTTTTAGACAATTCATAACCGCTCAAGGAAAAGCTACTGGAGTCATTTAGTCATTTAGAGTCATTTAGGCTCAGTAGAGAAGAATTTTTAGGCACAGGGAGAATTACAGATTTTTTGGAGGTGGAGGTGGAAATTTTAGTGCTGTTTTTTAACTCAAACACTGCGGAACCACGTAATTCCCTGAAAGTCTGATTTTATCTCCTGAATTGCAGCAAGGAGATTTAACGGATGTGTCCATCACATAGAACCTATTTTAAAATCTTGTTTTCTGCAGCTATGGCAACTTCTGATTATTTGCTTTGCTTAGCTTATATGGCTCCATTGTGCTAATTTCCTGTTTATTTTTGCAATCAGGACTCTCTTGGATGTGGGTAATGATACAGTGTCACTGCGGTATCATTGTTCTGTTTTGCAGTGTTTTAGCTTGGTGCTTGATGCCCTTAGCTGTATAGATCATGTGCATTAATGTAACTCATTGTAGCTGCATCATTGTATGCTCAATGTAAACTGCATTTTAAGCATTACACACACTTGAGAACTGGAGCCTGACAGAGCGAAATTACAGCAAGGTGAATAGTTTATAAAGCCCACTGGCGGTAGGTCTCAGATTGTGCCACATTTAAGCATTGGATGTAAACATCTAAAAACTTAGTACCCTGTTTTTTTTTAACATTTATAATGAAGGTTGACTTTATATACTATAATTGGTAATGAGTGTAATCACTTCATTTCTAGATTATTGCCATGGTTTAGCTAACAAAACCAATGAGCATACTGATTCTTAGGAAAACACAGCACAAACATCTTTGCCTTTGATGGGTCAGATATTCTTACATAATCATTATGCAAGAAACCCTTTGCCTAGTTTACTGCTTTATACAGTATATTTGCGTGTTCATTCTTTTTGGATAGGTGGAGAGGAACTGAAGTATGTGGGCAGAGCTCTGTAGGTTGCAGCTACACTGTCTGGCATGTTTATTCCTTGGACTACATGGGTGACCTGTTTCTTATCCAGTTTAGCAAATATGAAAGTGTGATTCTTCTCACAAACATGCTCAGCCATTATTAGCACAAACAAAGGCTGATAGCTATATCTGCAAACAGTGCATAATTTGTGTTAACTTATAGAGTTTATATTGTTATTTGCCAAATATTAATCCAAATTTCAAAAGCCAATATTATTACATTATTAGCAAGTTTATTTAGTTAAATGTCACTGGGAGGATGTATATACAGGAGGAGAACATTCCAAAAAGCAAGGGTACTTACAGGAACTACAAGGCAAAAAAAAGATATGTTAGCAAGTGAAAATATCTTGAACCTAGTCAAATTGACCTATAATATATATATATGTACATATATACATACATATATATACACACATATACATATATATATCTTATATAACATAGTCAAATTGATCTATTATTTCCTAATATAAGATTATTACACCTACACTATATGACCAAAAATTTGTGGACACTGGACCATCATACCTACTGTATATGTGTTTTGTGAACATCCCATTCCAGATTTAGCCTCCTTTGCTGTTATAATAACCTCCACTGTTCTGGGAAAGTCTTCCACTAGATTTTAGAGTGTGGCTGTGGTGATTTGCCCCTTAAGCTACTAGAGCGATAAGTGAGGTCAGGCAGTGATGTTGAGTGAGGAGGTCTGGGGTACAGGTGGTGTTCCAGTTCATTCCGAAGGTGTTCAGTGGGGTTGAGGTCAGGGCTCTGTGCAGGTCACTCAAGTTCTTCCACTCCAACTTTGGCACACCATGTCTTCATGGAGCTCGCTTTGTCATGCTGGAACATGTTTGGGCCTCTTAGTGCCAGTGAAGGGAAATTGTAATGCTATAGCATACAGTGTCATCACATACAATTGTGCGCTTCCGAATTTGTGGTGCAGTCCAACCTTTTTGCAATGTAATCTAAACTTATTAAACTAATCTTATGCTAACTGCAATTCAGTTACAGCTTAAATATGATCATGTTGCATGTTTAATTCAGTTCACTTTTATTTGTATAGCACTTTTAGAAATACATGTTTGGAAGTGGATTTAACTCCCTAATGAGCAAGCCAGGGGCAACAGTAGTAAGCTAGGCCTTTAGGGGCACCAGCAGCTTTAGTTAGGTGCCAGGGCAGAAAAGGCAAGCTTCTTAGGCAAACATAGGTTTTCAGAGATAGTTATTCACATAGGAGCTAATGATATATGCCTTCATCAGTCAACAGTTACTCAACGATGTAAATATTAAACATCGTAAAGGTGTGTAGCAAAGGCGATGTCCGATGCAGCAGTATGCTTTGGCCCCATCCCAATGCTTACAGCAAGTTATGGTAACTGAACTGCTGGATGTCTAGGTGGTGCTCTGAAAAGAATGTGGGCTTTATTGATAATTGGAGTAATATTGAGGACAAGGCTGACCTTTTAGGATGGGACGGTATCCATCCCACTCAAGAAGGTTCTGCTCTCATTTCTTGTAGCATAGCTCATAGTCTCAAAACCAGCCTAGTTAATGGAAGACAATCAAAATCCAAGGCCAGGGAGCAGCCTTGAGTCATCACTCACGTACCACCATATTAAGACTGTCCGTTTCCCAAGCTAAAAAAATGTAGAAACACTTAGAAAGTTCGTTTTAGCAATCTAATTAACATAAAATTAGAGTATGCTGAATGCACAGCCAGTACCTTTGATCTGAAGCTAAGACTGTTATATATTAGATCTCTTATTTAATATTATTCATAAATATTAGATCTAAAGCACTGAGCACTATTAAATGATCTGAGATAGACTGGGCTATCTTCATTTAGTGCTATATACTCATTTTGTCTAATCAGCTCTAAATGAAGATAGCCCAGTCTGTCTCCGATCATTATCTCATCTCATTTAAAATGTGTCTTAGACATAATATATGCACTTTGCCATGCTACTGTGTCAAGCGTACAATCACATCGGCTACTGTACGTAGTTTTATTGAAAATCTCCCTGTGCTGCCAATCTTGATTGGTTCACCATCTGACCCCACAGAACCTGATCAGGTGACTGAATGCTTAGAGTCATCATTCCACTACACTGTAGATAATGTACAGTGTATACACTATGTACACTTACAGCAGAAGTCTTTAGATACTAAAAGTCTACTAATCCAGGGGAAATTATCCACTGAAGAATGGGTGAGTCTTGGGCATAAACTGTTTTGTAAATGCAATCTTTTGATATCCATACGGGACAATGACAACTTCATAATTAAATAAAAATAATCTCTATTAGAGATATTGTCATCTCTGAAAAAAAAAACAGCTATTATTTAAATACGGTATCCAGAAGCTCACCATCCACTTTATTAGGAAAACCTATACTGGACAGCTGAAGATTAGAAAAAAACTCACCTGATCTTTTTCCAGTCTTCAACTGTCCAGTTTGGGTGAGTCTGTGCCCATGATAGCCTCAAATTCTTGTTCTTGGCTGACAAGAGTGGAACCTGATGTGGTCTTCTGCTGTTGTAGCCCATCCACCTCAAGGTTTGATGTGTTGTGTGTCCTGAGATGCCTTTCTGCTCACCACAGATGTAAAGAGTGCTTATTTGAGTTACTATAGACTTTCTGTCAGCTCAGACCAGTCTGGTCATTCTCCTCTGATCTCTCTTATCTACAAGACATTTCCACCTCAACGTTTTTTGTTTTTCATGCCATTCTGTGTAAACTCTAGAGAATGTTGTGTGTGAAAATCCCAGGAGATCAGCAGTTTATGAAATACTCAAACCAGCCTATGTGGTACCAACATCCATGCCACGATCAAAGTCATAGTGATCACACTTTTTCTTCATTCTGATGTCTGAAAATTACCTAAAGATCTAAACCTGTATCTGCATGATATTGTGCCCTGCGCAGCTGCCACATGATTGGCTGATTAGATAACTGCATGAATGTGCAGGTGTACATGTGTTCCTAATAAAGTGCACAGTGAGTATATATATAAAAATATGGGGTATTGTCATGTTGTCGGCATCCAACTACACTTCCCGTGGACTACAAACATGGCTGCTAAGAACTACAACACACAACCAGTCTCACGTTCACACTCACCTGATTACTAACACACATCAATCACAGTCACCACCACACTCACAGTATAAACAGACCCTCAGTCCTCCCATGTTTTGTGAAGTATACGCTCTGTGTCTATTTGTGCCAGTCATTACCAAGCCTTTGATAACGTGATGGTCTGTCTGGTCTGACCTAGTTTCCGTTATTCACGTTTTGCTCTTGACTGACCTAGTTAATGTTGTTTGCTCATCGTCTGACCCTTGCCTGTTGTATGACTATGTTTTTGGATTATGTCTTTGTCTTGTTTGCCACGATTAATAAAATCATTGATTACCTGCACTTGCGTCACTGACAGGTACGGTGTGTGGTGAAAAAGACAAAGAAGATCCCTAAGATCACAGAGCTGAGAGCAACCCAAAAATACATCTCCTGAGCATCACAAAAAGCATAATAGGAACTACAAGTGGAATCATGTGCTGGTGCAGATGAGACCACAATTCTGTGTCTGTGCAAGTTATCAGCATAAGTGACAGAAGAAAGATTTCATACAGGAAAAAGCCTATCCTGTAAAATACCTCATGCTTTGGGCTTTGTTCTTAGGGCTTCTTAAGAAGATTGATGACAGCATAAATTTTTCAGGATATTTTTACTTCAAACATGAATGTCTCTACATCTGACACCATAGATGGATGATAATGGGAATCAACATCCAGATCAACACAGAAAAGGATATGGGAACACTGTGTTTTGCACTGATGAGCTTAGTGTCTGAATTTGAACCTTGCACAAGGAAAAAAAATAATAAAACAGACCCCAAAGGAGCCTGAAGTGTTGTGTATGTGTCTCCAACCTTGCAGAAAAGAGGCTCAGTCCTGTTATTTGCTGCACATAAGCTAACACTGAGTGTGAAAGTGCTCTGAAAATTTTCATATATATATATATATATCCTATATAGATAACGTTATAGAATTAAATAGAATTAATTAGAAATAGATAACATTATAGAATTAAATAGAATTTTATATTTATATATATATATATATATATATATATATATATATATATATATATATATATATATATATATATATATATATATATAAATTCTATTTAATTCTATAATGTCATCTATCTATTTATTACTATAATTCTGTTTAATTCTATAATGTTAATTATAATGTTAATAATATAATACCTCATTTAATATCAGAAGTGCTGTTCCAAAAATAAAATGTATTGTGTATTTATTTTCGTTCATTTTCAGGAATAATTCTGGAGATAAAGGATTACTAGTCACTTCGAGGTCTTGAGCAAGTGTTTAAACACACATTACTTCCACACTAAACAGTAGCCTACACTACCCCACCATGGGTTACCATAGTTACCATAGGAGTCGCACAATTTTGACACACTATTCAGGAGGGCAGTATGCGGTTTGGGACGGAGCCATACTAACGGAGGCTGCAGGTTCATTCGTGTGACCAAAACCAGTTCCCAGCATACATCGTGTTATTTGTGTTAGCCTCCAGCCCCGGACGCTGCCAAATATTTAATGCTCTAACATCCAGAGCAGAAAAGGTGTTCCGTGGCGAGCTGATGGAGGAGAACCAGACGCGGTTTGGAGAGGATTATTTATTCAGCGCTCCGCGGTTTAGCTCAGAGCGCGTCTGCAGAGGATTTTCGGTGGGATGCGATTTCTAAAGCCAGAGGCGAGCCACACTCTTCTCACATCGCTTCTCCTCCAGTCGGAGGCTGTAGATCCTCATCCTCATCATCATCATCATCATCCTCCTCCTCATCCTCATCATCATCATCATCCTCCTCCTCATCATCATCCTCCTCATCATCACCTCTGCGTTCATGTGGAGCTCGTCTGCGTGACCCCTGCAACACCCTTACCATTCAGCATAGTGGGGACAGGTCCTCTTTAACGACTCTACACACACACACACACACACACACACACACTTCAGCTATACATTCAAACAACCGAACAGAAATCATTTGCATTACTGCTTTTCTGAATGCACACATGGGAACTGACCTGATGTCTGATGATCTTCTGGCTAAACACTGATTGCAAGCTGATGGAGAAACTCTTCTAGGAATCAAGATGCATCTCATCAGTACGAAATGGTAAGAAATTATGAGCAATTCTTCACATAGATGAAGGGCAAGTCAGTAACTAAGCAAAGTCAGTGACTGCTGGTTAATGCAACTGATACAGCGTTAATTCCAACTGATTATCAGCAGTCTGTTTCTGAGATAAAGTTGAGATTACGAGATAAAGTGTGCGTCAGATTATTCATCTGTCTTACTTCATTCAAGATCTGGTTCAGGTTGCTGTTGTCCTTAATGGCTTTTATGATGAGAAGATGGAAGGTGTTGGTGGTGCTGAACGTGTTCGCAGTAGCAGGCTTCTTCACTTTTTGGGGCAAGTGTGATGTACGGCCGAACAAAATTATCAATGGTCACACTCGCCTCAATGGATCTTCTTCAGACCCAAGCATCAGTCATGAGGTCCTGCTGAAGAGGCTTGGCTCATTGGAAGATGTGGTCTACAGACAGCTAAATGGTGATTTCATCCCTCTGTGACTGTCTCCATGTCTCTATTGCGTATGCAGTACTGAGAAGCTTAGAAGGTTAGAAAGTTGAGTTCTTTCAATGTTCAACAGGTTTGTCCAAATCTCTTGGTCTTATTGAGGGCTTCAGAGGCCAGGGCAAAGGTGGCTTTCCTGCCACACTGACTCCCGAGGAGGAAAAGCAAGCCAAATATCTGCAAGAGAAGTACGGCTACAATGCATTCCTGAGTGACAGGATTTCTCTGGACAGGTCCATCCCAGACTATCGGCCCAGCAAGTAAGCAAGACTCTTCCCTGTACCTACACGATCAAAGATCCAGTTGCATGTACTGGTGTAATATTTATTCAGAGATCTGACCAGAGATAATTATCACAGATAATTAACAGTGGTTTACCATTAGTGCTGTCTGTGATTTACACCACAATTCATGGTGCAAATTACAATGCGTATTTCCATAAATGCTACTCATATACTGTATAAATTATTGCCTTAAGACATTTGAGAATATTGTGCCCTAATTGGACCAAATTGTCCAAATTAGACATTGTAAGTGACAGATATAATTATTATTTCCTTAGTATGACCAAATTGTAACTTAACTGTACTGTACACATATACAGTACACATTTTCCCCCCCAAATGTCATTTATATACAGAACAAACAGTAACAGGCTAAAACATTTTTTTTTCCTGTTCTAAAAGGCCACAATGCCTTCTCACTCCCCAGGTACTTTTGTGCATTTCCTGATGTATTATTCAGATACCAGATATGCAGATAGGTATTATGACATGTCTTTCTGAGCCCCATAGCCAGGCTGAGAGAAGAAATGCAAATCCCAACACATAGTCAGCCATGCCCACCAACACCATAGTCCAAAACAAGTGCCTTCCAAGGAGACACTAAAAATAGATTTCACATCACTCCCACAAGTTATGGGACTGCAGGAGAATACTTACACTTGATATATATATATATATATATATATATATATATATATATATATATATATATAGAGAGAGAGAGAGAGAGAGATAAAACATAGCACTGTATCAAGGGAAAAGTGATATTTATTTGTATGTGTGACAGTGACACATTTTGTTTGTTTCTCAAGGTGCAAAAACATGTTTTATCCCAGAGACCTGCCCCAGATCTCTCTTATCTTCATCTTTGTGAACGAGGCGCTGTCGGTGATCCTGCGATCTGTGCACTCGGCCGTCAATCACACTCCACCTCATCTGCTGAAGGAGATCATCCTAGTAGACGATAACAGTGATGATGGTGAGAAACACAGAGATGGATTATGAGTACCTCCATGTACCTCCTATGTTGCTGATAAAGACCAACCAGCACAGTTTAGTAGTAAATAGGGGTGTGTGGGTATACTGGTATAACCATGTACAGTATTGTGCAAAGGTCTTAGGCACATGCAGAGAAATGCTGTAAAGCAAAGGTGTATAAAAATAATGCAATTAGACATTTCTACATAAAAATACTATAAAGAGCAGCAAACAGTAATAAACTGAAAAAACAAAGTCAGTATTTGGTGTGACAATGCTTTACTTAAAAAAATCATGAGTAGTCTCAGGGAGATTTTGTGCAATTTTATAAGGAAAGTGGCTGGTAAGTTTTACTGAGCATCTTGGAGAATCTGCCACAGTTCTGGGGATTTTAACTATCACTTTTGCAGAGTACTGCATCTGGTATGAAGGAACTCTGAAACAGTTATTTGTTAATGTTATGCTATATTGGTGAAGATTGTGACATCATAAAAACATTGTTTTCTGAAGATTTCCTGGGTTGTATTGGTGTGTCCTCTACTACATTTGTCATCTCCACCAAGAAATTATAATTACTGCTATAATTCTGTTCAGTGTAGTGTGGTCAAGGAGGCATGCAGGAAATGCCCTAAAAATAAAAGCTTGACCTTGCCTGTGTGGTGTTATTTAAGTGGAATCAGTGCCACCAAGCAATTTTCATATTAGTGATATGTATTGTCATATATTACTTGCTGCGGTGATGTAAATGATTTCTCAAATTGGTTGACTTGAGGTCAGGCAAAACTAGGCCTTTCTAGGTTTTTAATTTTTTAAAAAAATTTTATTGTATTTTTTACACATGGTGCTGGTTCGAACCTAATTACACACCTAATCCAACTGAGCATGATCTTCAGTAGCACCTGCAAATTAGAACCAGGCACACTGAAAATAAATTGTGCAGGAGGGTTGCCTTTCAGGACCTGGTTTACATTTGTGCTACAGTTCAGATTTATCCACTTTTAGAATACAAGGTCTACCTTTAATCGGTCTCAGTGAGAAAGTCCACTAGCCCATTTTTGACTTGGAACGTCATCCCTGATAAACTAGGGCAAGTATTCACAGTGTTCCTTGCTCATGTTGTGAATAACGATGCCCGTGTCTGATCCATCATACTACGAGTGCTAGTCTTTCTTCAAGAGACAGTTCTATTTCCAGAACACTGTAGGAATGAGCCAGTGGCAGAGGGCCAGCAATGCATCAAAGTGAGGGGTAGCAATTCTTTTTGTTCGGATGAGGCGGGCAAACAAGTAGCCCGGCCTTCTATGCCTTTATCATTACTGTGACGCATGATATCTAGCATTCTGTATGTAGATGACAACTTCATGCAAAGAGGTTTTTTTTTCACTGGGAGAGGTGCACATTCTTCAAGCACACACCAGGACAAGCATAGCGCAAGAAAGCTGTTCCTATTAAGCTCATTTAGACAGGTTTTATGCAAATTAGTGGGCTGGCTAGATATTCATCATACCTTTTTTACTGTGTTTCCATGTGTGTGACAGAGCAACTGAAAGGGCCACTTGAAGAATATGTCAACAAACGGTACCCAGGCCTTGTCAAAATTGTGCGCAATCAGAAGCGAGAGGGCCTCATCCGTGCTCGTATTGAGGGCTGGAAAATTGCCACAGGGGAAGTGACAGGCTTTTTCGATGCTCACGTAGAATTCACTCCTGTTTGGTAAGGTTTAAGATTTTAAATCTTAAAATTAAATCTTTGGCTTTTGTCAAATCTAAAAGAGTGGGGTGTTTAAAAATAGTAGACATTATTTAACATTATACCACAGCGCTGTTGAATCAGAACAGTCTCTTGTACATGCAGGCCAGTGATAGCTGTGGAGAAAAGCAGTGGGTGGGGGGTCACAGCAACACTTATTATTCAGAAAAGGGGGTCTTAGATTAAAAACAGATTGAAAACCACTAGGCTAGAGGTTAAGAAGTGGGGATATCTAGCTCAGGTGTTAATGATGGCATCATTTCTTCCCTCACATTAGGGCTGAACCAGTTCTCTCCAGAATTAAGCAGGACCCCAAGAGGATCGTCCTACCCTCAATAGACAACATTAAACATAAATCATTTGGCCTGGAGCGCTACGAGAACTCAGGCCATGGTTTCAACTGGGAGCTGTGGTGCATGTACATCAGTCCTCCGAAACAGTGGTGGGATGAGGGAGACACCTCTGCACCCATCAGGTGTGTTATCAGAAAATAGATATGCTTCCACACTTATGTTTCTCCCATCTTGACAAATAAGCATGCCAATAATTTTGAAACTAGTACTTTGTAGGGTGCTAACAGTTCTGCAAGGCACTGTAGATCACTTTGTATGTACAAGATAACTGATTCCAGCCCATATTTTTTCTGACAATTTCTCAGCCATATCCTACCCATTCAATCAATAAAAAAGGACCACCACTAAAAAGATGTTATGTGGGTGATGTACACAGCAGGTGTTTAAAAATATACCACCACAACCCCACTACCATACCACTGACATGACAGTGTCACTCACTGGTGGAACCTTCTCACAGGCCCCTGTGCAAGCATTACATTTGACTTTCCAAATCAAGTACTAGTATTAAAGTGTGCATAATCCCACACCCTTAATATTTCGTAAACATGTTTCGTAAACAACAATTAAATAATGAATATGCTCAAAATGCAGACTTTCAGCTTTAATTTGAGGTTTTTTACATCCAAATCACGTGAACACTGAAGGGATTACAACCATTTTCATACATATCCCCCCCAAATTTCAGGGTCTCAGAAGTAATTGGAAAAACTAACAATCATAAATTAAATTGTCATTTTTAATGCTTGGTTGCAAATCCTTTACAGTCAATGACTGTCTGTCGTCTGGAACACATACTTGTCACCAGACGATGGGTGTCTTCTCTGGTGATGCTCTTCCAGGCTTTTACTGCATCTGTCTTCAGTTCCTGCTTGTTCTTGGGGTGTTTTGCTTTCAGCAGTTGAAATGCATGCTCAGTTGGGTTCAGGTCAGGTGATTGACTAGACCATTGCAGATCATTCCACTTCTTTGCCTTCTCTCGACTCTTTTCTTCCCATCGTTCTGGTACAAGTTGATCTTTGTCTCACCTGTCCATAGGATGTAGTTCCACAACAGCCAACTGTTGTGAAGGGGTACTTCTTCACCAGGGAAATGATTATTCTGTTTTTCTGTGGTCTTCCAGACCTTTTGTTGTTCCTGAACTCCCCAGTATGTTCTTTCTTTTGAAGAATGTATCAAATGGTTGATTTGGCCATAACTAATGGTTTTGCTAGCTCTCTGATGGGTTTGTTTTGATTTTTTTAGCCTACTGATGACTTGCTTCACTGGCAGTGACAGCTCTTCATATTGAGAATTAACAGCAACAGATTCCAAATGCAAATGCCACACATGAAATCAACTCTAGACCTTTTATCTGCTTACCTGTAAGTGAAATAATGAGGGAATAACACACATCTGGCCATGGAACAGCTGAGCAGCCAACTGTCCAATTACTTTTGGTCCCTTAGAAAGGGGATGAGCACATAAAACGCTGTAATTCCTACACCATTCCTACTGATCTGGATGTAAATACCCTCAAATTTAAGCTGAAAGATTTTAGTTAGCATAAAAATGATAGCAGCTAAATAGAAGCTAGTTCTGAATAAGTAATGAATGATGTTTCTAAGCCAATAGTGACATTTAAATGTGCTAGAAGAAGACTGTGCCAAACCATTAGCCTTTGCTAACCCAGTTAGGATAGTTTACCACTTTCAAGCCCGAGTTCGTTGCTGAGGAGGGAGACGCGGTATCAAAAGGAAAAGATTATTAAAAAGTATATAAGAAGATTAAAGATTAAAAAATTATTGAATTGCGTGAGCTTTGCCCTAGGGTCTTTCCTATCTCTTTGCTTTTGGCCTCCACTTTCATGTTTATAATAAAAAGCATTCTGATACTTTTGCCCAGCAGGCTGGCGGCTAATGCACTGTTAGAAACAAATACATATAAGTTCAAATGAGAAAGTGACTGACCATTAGTGACTTCTAAATGACCAGATCATTAGCAAATGCACATACACTTCCCTCTGAAATTATTTGAATGGCAAGGCCAATTCTATTGTTTTTACTATACACTGAAGACATTTGGGTTTAAGATCAAAAGAAGAATATGAGATGACTGATCAAAATTTTAGCCTTCATTTCCTGATGTTTATATCTACATGTGTTAAAGAACATGGCACATTTTGCTTGAACCCACCCATTTTTTAAAAGATCAAAAATATTGGAACAGATGACAGGTGTTTATTGTTGCCCAGGTGTGCCCTGTTAGATTAAGTGATTAAACAATTAATAGCTCTGAATGTCTACTCTTGGTTTGAGCTCTGGGTTTTGCCTGTGAAGACTGCATTTGTTGTTAAAAAGGATAAACCAATACAAAGACCAGAGAGCTGTCTGTGGGAGAAAAGCAAGTCATTTTGAGGCTGAGAAAAGAGAGAAAATCAATCAGAGCCATTACATAAGCATTGTGCATAGTGAAAAAGAAAGAAACCACTGGTGTACTAACAACCAGACATCGAACAGTTCAGCCAAGGAAAAAAACAGCAGTTGATGACAGAAAGATTGTGAGACACTGTGAAGAAAAACCCCAAAACAGCAGTCAGTGACATCACCAACAACCTCCACAGGGTAGGGGTGAAGGTATCACATAGAGGCCATATATTAAGCGTTATTTACTTTAATTTACTTTAAGACTATCTGTTCCTATACTTTTGCTCACCTAAAAATTGGGTGGTCTGCCACCAAATGTGCCATGTTTAATTTGTTTAACACATCTATATGTAAATATCAGGAAATGAGAGCAGAAATTCTGATGTATCGTCTCATATTCATATTTTGATGTTAAACCCAAATGTTTTCAGTGTATAGCAAAAACAAAAGAATTGGCCTTGTCGTTCCAATACTTTCGGAGGGGACAGTATACTGTATCCTAGTGGATATATATGTGCATTTGCCAGAACATACCTCGCAAATTCCACAGAATTACAGAATTGGACATGGTCTATACCAGAATTTTTTTTTTTAATATTAACTCTATGACCTTGAAAAATCAGGGCTGCTGGAAAAAGTAATTTTTCATTCACAGATCATATTAACAAATAGCAATTTGCAGAACACAACTTTCTTCAACTCCTCAGCCATAAATCTGTGAACCTTTTCTGGCAAGCTTTCTATCTTCTACATAATATGACTGAGTAAGCAAGCTAACTATGTTTCGAAACAAAATCAAGAAACTGTTATTTATAGGTGACATCTGTAAATATGGAACAATGGCTCAAAATGTGAAAGCATATTTGTTTTTTTTTTTACAGAAATATGGCAGAAATATGGTTTTATTTTGGAACACAGGAAGGTAGTGTATAGGTCAGGGTACTGGACCACAAACCACTGCCAAAAAAACACCCTAAATATTATTTACTTATTTACAACTATTACTCTATTGTCAACTGTGACAAAGTCTCCAACATAGTCCAAAAGACATTGAACTTGGACAAATCTGCTATTCACTCATGAACTTGGTATTTGTTTCGTGAGCAGGGTTGCCAGGTTTCGTGTATGCCTCTGTAGGGTCTCAAAAAAATAATCATTTAATTAATTTTATAAATATTAATTTCATTCACATTTATTGCATGTTTCTCCTCATTTTTCCATCATTATTAAAACAAACCCTATCTGATCTTTCTGGAATGTAAGAAATCGAAACACTAAAGTAAATCTGATAAAATATTATTAGATGGCTATTGTTGTCAAGTATAAACAATAGTTCACTGATTAGGGAAATATGTTGTTTTGAAACATAGATAGCTTGCTTACTCTGTGACAACAGATGGAAGATGGAAAGCTTGCCAGAAAGGTCCACAGGGCATGTGGTTCAGGAGTTGAATAAAGTTATGTTCTGCAAATTGCTGTCTGTTGTTATAATTTGTGAAGGAATAATGGCTTCAGGACATAAATTAATAAATTAAATAATTTCTAGTCTAGACCACTCCCACTTTTGGGTTAAATCCCAATATGCAATCAGATACAAATATTTGGACCACTAAATGAATACAGATACAAACATTGGCATTGTGTTACACCCAGTGTGTATACAGTTGAGACCTAAAGTTGACATACACCATAGGCTAAACACACTCGACTCCATACATTCATGTTACCACACATTTCCACACATTTGTGTTAGTCAATTAGGTTATTTACTTTATTTCCATAAGAGGTAATTTCAGAATAATAGCTAATAGACAGATTTATTTCAGCTTTTATTTACTGTATCACATTTTCATGTACATATAATTTGTTAGTATTTGGTGGCATTGCCTTTTAATTGCTTGAACTTAAATCAAACACTTGGGATAGCCTTCCACAAGCTTCTCACAACACTTGGATTTTTTGCTATTTCATTTTGTTGTCTTTAAGCCATTTTGTTACAATTTGGATGTATTGCTTAGGATCATTGTCCTGCTCGAAGACCTGGTTGTGACCAAGTTTTAAGTTTCTAGTGGATGTCTTGAGGTTTTGCTTCAGTATTTGTAGATAATCCTCCTTCCTCATGAAGCCATCTATATTTTTAAGTACACCATTCCCCTTTCCAGTGAAACACCCCATAACATGATGATGCCACCCCTATGCTTCACAGATGGGATGATGTTCTTCATATTAAAAGCCTCGCCCGTTTTCCTCCATACTTAACGCAGATCATTATGGTCAAACTGTTCAATTTTGGTTCTGATCTGATCAGAGAACACACCTCCAAGGAGGCTGGTGATCGCCAGCAAACTTCAGTCTAGCTTTTTTAGACTGGTCTTGGAGTAGGAGATTCTTCCTTGCATTAAAGCCTTTCAGGCCACTGCCACATAGGACTCTCTTAAAGGTGGCTGTACATACATCGGTACCCCATGTCTCCAACTCCTCTCCACTTCCTTTGTTGTCTTGGGGGTCAGTAGTGGTCCCATGATTTTTATTTGCATACAGTTGTTTGTACAGATGCTAAAGGTAGGCCCTTAAATACAGCCACAGGTGCACTCCCAATTAACTAATTTTGACAACTGGTCAATCAGAAGCTTCTAAAAGTAATTACATAATTTCTGGAACAATCCAGAGTGTTTAAAGACACAATCAACTTTTGACCTGCTGGAATTCTGATATAATGAATAAAAGCTGAAATAACTGTCTGTAATCAATTGTTTTAAAATGATCTTTGATGTGAACAAAGTAGATGCCCTTACTGTCTTGCCAAAAGAAATGCATGGTAACATGAAATGAGTGGAGTTGGAGTGAAAAACTGAGATTAATTGTCTTTAGACTAAACTTTTGACCTTAACTGTATATCATGGATTGTAGCTGTCTAGTTTGTTTGTGTATAACAAACTGTACTAGAGCAAAAATATAATATTAAAAACTGTGCCTTTCAGGACCCCTGCAATGATAGGCTGTTCATTTGTGGCAAACCGGCACTACTTTGGAGAGTTGGGTCTGCTGGACTCAGGCATGGATGTCTATGGTGGAGAAAACATAGAGCTTGGAATTAGGGTTAGTGTGCCGAAATGTTGTGAATGTTATGAACACCACTGACTACCACTACCGGCTTCTAAAAAGGTTTTATCAGTTGGGAAGAGCATAAACAATGTAAAAAAAACTGTTATGTGTGTGGGTGGATGCAAGGTTTGGCTGTGTGGGGGGAGTATGGAGGTTTTGCCGTGCTCTCGGGTGGCTCACGTTGCCAGGACGAAGAAGCCATACCACAGCAACATTGCTTTTCACACCAGGCGCAATGCACTGCGGGTGGCCGAAGTATGGTTGGACGAGTACAAGTCTAATGTCTACCTGGCCTGGAACATTCCAATGGAGGTGAGGAACTAGTTCAGAACTATATCTCTTTTAAAATAATCTCAGAAACAATAAATCATCACTGGAATATGCTGCATGCTTTCTCTGAATCTTTATAATACACTTTCTACTGCCTCTGTGTATGTAGAGCCATGGCATTGATTATGGGGACATATCAGAGCGTGTGGCACTGAGGAAAAAATTGCAGTGTAAAAACTTTGAGTGGTACCTTGATAATATCTACCCAGAGATGAGGCGATACAACAGCACGCTGTTTTATGGAGAAGTGAGTAAAACATGAGAGTGAGTATAAGTAAGTCCATAACTGTGAACCTCTTACTTCAGGGTAGAGGTGTTGAAGTAACAGTAATAAGTGATCAGACATATGGCTTTGAGCAGGCATCACATTTTATTTTTTGGCTCTACCCATTTGTTTATAGCAGAGTAAAGGGTTAAGAGAGTTGGGAGAGTCATGACGCAATAATAATAGCGGGAAAAAGGGCAGAGCTGAGTGTATTTGTGTGTGTCTCTGTTTGGATGGCAGATTCGCAACTCCAACGTGACCCATCTGTGTATGGATCAGGGCCTAAAGGAAAACCACACAGCAACCCTCCACCCTTGCCATGGATGGAACCCACAGGTAGAGTCCCAGCTCTAGCGCTCAAGAAATCTGACCTCGAACACACCTCCTCTGACTGCAGTCTGAAAATGGGTTATGCCTGTGGGGATTTTTTTTTTTTTTTTTTTTTTTTTTTTACATGACACAGTTTTTAACATAGCTAAGCAACAATATACTTGTTGTTGAAAAGAACAGGAAAGGGCTTCATAGTCTGGAATTTCACTACTGTCTATTAGTGTGATTCTTGTGTAAATTAATAGATTCCTCCAGACTGTTGCACAATGTTATATTTTCTTTAATGACGTGTGTTACAGCCAAGAAGACACCAAACTTTTCAGTGTACTGGGACTAAGACGTGCTGCCTTAGTTTTAGAAACACGTACATAATTATCAGCGTATACAGACCACTATGTTTGTGTTTGGTAGCTTGGCCGCTATACCAAGGAGGGATACCTGTTTGTGGGACCTTTGGGAAGCACTGGAGAAGACACCTACTGTGTGATTGATGACATGATCAGCAGCTTCCCTCAGCTTGTCAACTGCGACAAAGTCTCTAACATAGGCCAAAAGACATGGAACTTTGCACAGGTAAAACTGTAAACTTGGACAAATCTTCAAGCTGTACATTACAGTTAACACCCAAATTAATGGCATACTTCAAGAAAATGGACAAATTAATTTTGTAAAAATGAAACATGAACCACAATAATTCAAATTTTACACTCAATCAACTATACAAAACGAAAGGTCACATTAAGAAACCCAAGTGAAATAAGTGGTCTGGCAGTCTTCCACAGTTACATACATAAGCTTTCTTTCTACTTCCTTTCGGTCCAGACTGCGAGAGTGGCTTTCTTTGGAACTAGTAGAAGCTGCATACCATAGTCAACACAAGGGTTGATAACACTTCCTGATAGTACACCCCGCCAGACAATAACAAATAGAATTCCTAAATAGTGCTGATACTTCAGGAAAAGGATGAGAATCTCTCAAAATGATGATCCTGCTCTCTACTAAGGATAACTCAAGAATAACTCAAGTGGTGATGCTGTTCTCTAAAGGATAAAAATTGGTCAGACTCATCATAGCTCACATGAAACGCAATGAGGCAATTTTCATTCTATAAAATTTGGTGAAGGTAGGTGGTGAGCTCCATGTAAGCTCTTCACAAATGTTCAAAAAGGACAAGTGCTGACCAGTAGGTAGCCATATAAGGAGAACTCATTCAAGGAGAAGCAGCTGATCCCCACTGCATAGTGTATTATTAATTACTGATTTTATATGTTTTGCAGTGGTCATCTCAGTCTCTGGATTTAAACCATATTGAAAACCTGTGGTCTGAAACTAAAGCAGGCAGTCCACATGCCCAAACCTATGATTATAAGGGAGTCTAAAGTGCTATATATCAGGACGTGGTCCAAGATCGTTGTACGGTTGTCTTCAGCATTGTTAGTTTAATTATACTATAAAGGTTTGTGGACACCTGACCATCACATCCATATTTGCTTGTTGAACATCCCTTTCCAGTTTTTATTCCCTCTTTGCTGTTATAATAATCTCCACTCTTATGGGAAGGCTTTCCACTAGATTTTGGAGCGTGGCTGTGGGGATTTGTCCATTCAGCCGCAAGAGCATTAGTGAGGTCAGGCACTGATGTTGGGTGAGGAGGTCTGGGGTGCAGTCGGTGTTCCAGTTCATCTCAAAGGTGTTCAGTGGGGTTGAGGTCACGCCATTGAGGAGGACACTCGAGTTCTTCCTCTCCAACCTTGGCAAAGCATGTCTTCATGGACCTGTGTTTGTGCACGGGGCATTGTCATGCAGGAACAGGTTTGGGCTCCTTAATTTCATTTAAGGGAAATTGTAGTGCTTCAGCATACAAAGTCATCATATACAGTTGTGTCCTTCTAACTTTTGGCAACAGTTTGGGGAAGAACCACATATGGGTGTGACGGTCCAGTGTCCATAAGTGTCCAGTGTCCATAAACCGTTGGCCATAGAGACTCATTCTGTCGTTCAGTCCAAGCAAGGCATCACTAAATAATAATTGCGGGGCTGGAAATCATTTTTGCAGAAAAAATTTCACCACTTAAGAAAAATTTTTAACAGAATAACATTTAAGGTTATTCAAAATAATGACATCCTACTTTGGTATATAAGATCATGTGGTGCATGTGTGGTAGGAAAGGTTATTAGTATGCCACATAGTACTAAATATTATTACTAATTTAATATCTGTAAATCTGTTCATTAGTACCCCACAGCCCATAAATGTATTTAAATGTTACTTGCAGAATGAATCGATCGTGAACCGGGCCACAGGTCGCTGCCTAGAGGTGGTAAAGGCCAACGTCTCCTTCGGCTATGCACTGGTTCTGCAGGCCTGCACTGGCCAGAGATGGAACATCAAAAATACGATGAAGCAGCAGCAGGGACTCTGAGTGAGTCAGACCCATCAGATAAGACTGTTACACACAAGAAGCCAGAAGTCTTGAAAGGAACTGTAATGGTCTGCTTTCAGCTTTGTGGTCTGACTTCATTGAATTTGATTTTATTGGGTGTGAGCTGCTCTCAGTAGATGAGTGTGCAATACATGTGAAAAAACTCCACACTCAGTCCTCTGAGTACAGTCCTCTACAGAACAAGAGGTTTTGATAGAAATAATTGTGTTCCTAAAAAAGAGTGGCCATCTACTACAAAGTTTAATTACTTAAAAAAAAGGCAAAAAAAAAAAAAAAAGATTTTGTAATAGTCATGCTGAGGAACAATACAGGATCAAGAAGTTATACTAACAGCATTCCATATCAAGTAAAACCTTTTCTTCAGGGTGCTACAAACTACATTTTGCTCTTTTCGCATTTTAAGTGGTATCTTTCTTCTGTTTGAATTGAGATATTTTGGCTATTATGGAAGTCATGGACTTTAGTATTTCTGTTGATTTGTCTTGAACACATTCACTGCCCCAGTGGAAAATACTAATTTACAAGCTTTCATAATGATGGATGTGCAAGTTAATTTGCTTAAGTTTTACTATTTGCTGTGGATTGATTGTGTTTTTTTTTTTTTTATATATATATATAAATCTTTCCAGCTTCGACCCCATTAATAAGACAGTTCTTTTTAAGTAAGTAATAGAATCTGTTAGTGACTTAAACACTCAGTAGCATGACCTCTTAATATGCAAATGGGAAATAATTCTACAGTACAGTACAATGAGTGTACAGTAGGCATAATAAGATATATTAGGTAAGATATTTTTGAATTTTAGAGTGAGTGTAATAAGACATAAATGAATATGTGACTACTGCTGGTGCTCATGGTCAAATAGTTTGGTGATGGAAATTCTCCCATACTGTCTTCCATTAAATTAAAATAAAGTTTTAAATAAAATCATGAACTACTCTGCTTGTGTAGGCTAATGTATTGGCTGACTACCTTAATGTTTCATCAACTTTACAAATGTTAAAAGCAAATCACAAGTGAGGTAAATTACAATCCTAAAAAAATATCATTAAAGCACAACCAGATTTAACCAGAAGTTAATTACAGTGACTACTTAAATAAATAATTTTTAAGCTTTTAATAAGAACAGAACAGATATCCCTTCTTTCCCCACATAACCTCCAGACAAAAATATTATAAAAGTCCAAATCTGTAAAATGCTGCATGAAGCTGTTAGGTCTGTGCCCGTTAAATGCATGTCATGAGGTTTTTGGTCATTGGTGATGAACAATGTGAAGGGAACACCATGTGATCATGCGATACCAAGCTTCACAGAATCAAAGTGTACATTTTCCGCCACAAGTCTTCCTTCAGTGACGCTAAAGAAGACCTAACTGCAAAGGCCATGGACTGTGCATGCTAATAAGGAAGACACTGAGACAAGGCCAAACAGTTTCTGACACCTGTTATTTAAAATTCAGTCAAACATTGTCACGTCCACCCTAAACAGCAAAATCCCCAGCATGCAGCATATTCCAAAATCCCCTTCTGTACTGCATTTCTAAGGTATATTTCCAGGTTTCTTAGTTCGTGTGTTCCTAGTTATGCTCTGATTAGTTTGTGACCTGCCTGTCTGGTTTTTGGCTAACACTAAAAACAGGTTTAGTATATTTTCTACAAACAATTATATCAACAAATAAAACTTTCATTAAAATTTCTAAATACTTTTTTGGTGTATATGTACAGTGTACTCATCAGGTTAAGGGTGTATGGATATAAATAATCCTGTTGTAGCTCCACCAAGTGGACATTTGATATATTTGGGAAGTGGTATACACTGATCAGTCATAACATTAAAACCACCTGCCTAATAATGTGTAGGTCCCCCTTGTGCAACCAAAACAGCTCTGATGAGGCATGGACTCCACAAGACCTCTGAAGGTGTGCTGTGGTATCTGGCACCAAAACGTTAGCAGCAGATCCTGAAGTCCTGTAAGTTGCGAGGTGGGGCCTTCATGGATCGGACCTGTTTGTCCAGCACATCCCACAGATGCTCAATCGGATTGAGATCTTGGGAATTTGGAGGCCAAGTCAACACAATGAACTCTTTGTCATGTTCCTCAAACCATTCCTGAACAATTTTTGCAGTGTGGCAGGGCGGATTATCCTGCTGAAAGAGGCCACTGCCATTAGGGAATACCATTGCCATGAAGGGGTGTACTTGGTCTGCAACAATGTTTAGATAGGAGGTATGTGTCAAAGTAACATCCACACGAATGCCAGGACCCAAAGTTTCCTAGCAGAACATTGCCCAGAGCATCACGCACGCACCTGGCCATCCACATGATGTAAGAGAAAACGTGATTCTTCAGACCAGGCCACCTTCTTCCATTGCTCCATGGTCCAGTTCTGATGCTCACATGCCCATTGTAAACACTTTCAGCAGTGGACAGGGGTCAGCATGGGCACTCTGACCGGTCTGCAGCTACGCAGCCTCATAAGCAGCAAGCTGTGATGCACTGTGTGTTCTGACACCTTTCTATCATAGCCAGCATTAACTTTTTCAGCAATTTGTGCTACAGTAGCTCTTCTGCCAGATCGGACCAGACGGGCTAACCTTCGCTCCCCACATGCATCATTGAGCCTTGGGAGCCCATGACCCTGTCGCCGGTTCACAGGTTGTCCTTCTTTGGACCACTTTTGGTAGGTACTAACCACTGCAAACCGGGAACATCCCAAAAGACCTGCCGTTTTGGAGATGCTCTAACCCAGTCTTCTAGCCATTACAATTTGGCCCTTGTCTAAGATCCTCAGATCCTTACACTTGAACTTCGAGAACTGACTGTTCACTTGCTGCCTAATATATCCCACCCCTTGACAGGTGCCACTGTAATGAGATATTACAATGAGAGATCAGTGTTATTCATTTCACCTGTCAGTGGTTTTAACGTTATGGCTGATTGGTGTACATATAGTCTGTTTTATGAAGATTTATCTTACTGCTGGTGTTGAATGCTACCAAAATGATAATTCACAACTTCCAAAGCTTCACGGATTTAAAGCCAGCATCAAAAATGAGTAGCAATAAAGATGACAATTAAAATTCTATAAAACATTTTTTATTGCATCATTGCTATGCATTTATTCTATACAGATTTTCATATTTACAGTATTATCTAGAATCTTATAACAACTCCTATGGTAGTAATATTCTATGTGGATATATATTCTGCATGCATATTTGGCTTATGTGTGTTTGTGTATGTGTATGTGTGTGTATGTGTGTGTCTGAAATAGAGATAGGGCTCTTCTCATTTCTAATTGTGCTTCCTCGTTTCCTTTCCTTGCTTCTCTTCCCCACATCTTGGCTCATCTTTCTGAGGATGTGAGGAGAGGATGCAGGGATGGAATGTGTAGACAGAGGAATCGATGGCAAAAATATTTTCCTAATGAGATGTCTTTGTTAATGAAGCGTTTCTTCAAAGTGATGACATTTATTGATGATGTTCTGCACACAACACGGTGTGATTACAAACTGGATTAACTTCAGTGGAAACATTATTTCGTATACACAGGGCATGACTAAATGCTGATGCTTATGCCACTACAAGTGTATTATAAACTGACTTCTTAAGTGGGTAGGTATTTCTCAATGCACATTCAATGCACGTTTGCATTTGTTGTGGCCTTCGTTCAATTTAAATTATTTAAATATTTCAATAATATTTTCAGCATGAAATAAAGTGTCAGATACATGGAGGCTTGCACAATGTTCCAGATGTAAAGGTGGAAGTGGAGAACATATACCCTAGGCTTGCATTATGCTCTTTAAAAGACTTTAAAGTCTGTGTGTGTTTTCACTCAAGAAGCTTCCTATCTCCACAAATCCTCTGATTATGTCTAAAGTGTTGGTAGGTCCTTAATGATGGCAGTTATAATCGATTTCTTTCCTGAAGGATGTAGGATAGATGAGGCGAGGAGGCATCAATTAGAGTAGAGAGAAGAACCCATAATAAATCTACACATAAAATTTTACAGCTGGCAAGCCATTGAACCAATATGATAATCCACCAACATATTTCTATTAATAATAAAAAAATAATTATCCCCTTAATCAATATTGTTATTACTATTACAAACTAATAATAATAATAATAATAATAATAATAATAATAATAATTCTGAATCATTGGCTCCATCCAGTTATTCATGTTCACTTTTTAAAAATATCCACACCAAAGGACGAATTAAAATTTATTTCCAGTGTAGGACCTTTTAAATGTCTTAAATGTAACAACTCCGTTATAAATAATGAAAACATTCAATCCAAAAGTATAATGCACATGTAGAACGACATTCTCTCCTGAATACAGTCTAGCTATAGATCTGCACACTTACTCCATAATGGTGGTAATAAAAATAATCTACTTATGTAAACACATATGGTACAGTGTCCCATTTCCTCTCCCTGCTTTTATATAATCAAATGCTACAAGCTAATGTTATTATCCAATTGAGACAGACAACATGAGGACAAACACAATACCTAATACTGTTACGGAATTAGTTCATACATGAACCACCAGATGGAGCCACGGTAATTGTTTGAACTCAACAAATCCTTGCTTGAGGATTAGCATTTCCGTGCAAAAGAGTGATGGTATTTCTCCACACACACATCAGCAGTTCTCGCTGTTAAAGGAGTAGAAAATGCATGTGTGTTTCCCAGTACATCTGTGCAGACTAATATGGCTTTAGTCAAAGGCTACTGGAGGAGCTGATAGCTGGCGCATTGGTATTGGGTTCAGCCGCCCCCTCTGTGCCCACTGACACTGTCTGTGCAGAAAATACTGATCTGTCCACAGTCATGCATATACATATCACTTAACACAGGTGACTACATGAGACATCTATGTACACAGTTTTACAAGATCACATGCATTATGAAGCAAAGTCCTTTAAAAAAAGAAGGGGAGAAAGAGCTGCTTACACATACAGGAGACCAGTATTCTCATGGACAAAAAAAAACAAAACAAAACACACAAATAAAATGAGCTGCATCAGACACAGAACAGGCCCGGTTGTCAAACCAAGCAAATTAACGATTCATTGTTGAAAAAGCTTGTGATTATGGATGACATGCCATAAAATCCACAGTACCATTCTGCAGTTAGACAGAAGAAATGCAGAGAAATGCAGTCAAATATAAATGGTCATTAAAAAAAAAAGACTTTTAAAAATCTGGTAAAATTACATCCACAAGGAATACAAAAAAACAGTCTGACACAAAAGTTAAAACCTATTTTCATCCTATATGTTTCAGTTTAGATTATGTTTCTGGAATGAAACATCACTCTAATAGTTATTGAGGGTTTACTGTGATGAAAGGAGAAGCTCAGAGAGCAGCTTTGATCTGGAGGCATTAAGCCACTGTCAACTACCACCACAGGCTGGAGACTGAGGGCATTTTCACACTTTTGTCTGTTGTATTTTGGTATACGTTTGGTAGGAGTTTGGAATGTTTGATGAAGACTTTTTTAAACCAGTGTGTGGAACAGAAAACTTATAAATGGTGTTCTGTAGTTCGCAAAAACAGGCTGCGCCATGTGTGAAAGCGATTTGCTCCTGGGGCTGGGCGTCCTACAAAGTAAATGGTGGGGAAAGACACGCTTTGGTCTACAGAGGAGACGGAATACTTTGATACATTGAACAAAGAAAGCAACTGAACCAAGTGACTCATAGAAATTATTCATTCTTTTAGAATATAAGCAAATAGCTTCAACCAGAGTTTGGAATAAAGGTGAAGAAACACTAATAAATAATACACCAAAGCTACAGTGTGTAGGATTTTTTTTTTCTTGTTAGTTTGAATCAGGGGGAAAAATGCCTTATAATATGATGTTCCTGAGCTGCTGTGAGTTGTCCTTACAATCCTGTAATAGTAATTCCTAATGCTTTGTCAGGGGTGTGGGGTTGGAATTGGCAAGAAATTTGTATGTATAGGTCTTAAGCCAGCTCAGGCATCTCAAACATCATTGCATCCAAACCTTGGGAATGAAATAAGTCTGACTACATAGGTAAATGGCAGGAGTCAGCAGCCAATCAGGAGTCAATGACGCTAACAATGTCTTATGCATTCATAGCATAGGTGGATTGGAATGGAAGCATAGCACCAGGAGCATAGCATCAGTGGATTTGAATGGAAAATATATCACATCCAAGATACCAATCCGGCGGGTCAGGCCAGTAACTGCTCTGATGCAGATACAGTTATTGCACTGGTGCATCCCTAAAACTTGTGTAATTTCTCTGCAGTTTTTGGAAATAACTTTCTGTGTGACACCTTCCACCAAACAAGCCCAGAATCAATTATGGGTCCAGGTCCTAGTGTTTGGGCAAAGTGTGAAAATACCATAAGAGATAAGAGCATCACCAGAGGTCTTTCTACAAGGGCAATCAGAGATAAACTGGCCTTAAGATAATCTAACATCGATTTAGAATATTAAGCACAAACAATATGGCATGAGCAAAAGCCCTGCTCTACTATTAAAATAATATCAAGAATAATCTTTCAGCAGGCTTGTTTCACATACTGACCATATGGAGAAACAGCTCACCAATAATAAACAGAAGTTTAGACATATGGATTCTCAAAGCTGTAAAAAGTACTCAGGCGAGTGACTACCACTGAAAACTTTGACAATTTGCCGGCATGTCTGTGCCTATAAGCAGCTCTTCAGCACATCCCTGATGAAAATGGGAGATGAAAATTGGATGTTGGAGAGGTTCTTGCAGACTTCTACAGGTTATTGCACTGAGGAAACAGAGATGGCATGGGAAGAGAAGGGAAAAAACGAGAGAACAAGTCAGCCCTTTAAAGTCCCTGCCAGTGAGGTGGAGAGGAGACTCAGTAACGCATGGCCCCTGCTGGCTGCCATTCCTGACAGAAAAACACTCCACCATTCTTTTGACGAGGTGTTTGGTTTCTTTAGTCT